>NC_056732.1:241736097-241753597 GCF_019279795.1 Protopterus annectens | reverse complement strand
CTTATGGCTCATAGGAAACCTGGTCTTAATGATGCTATCCCTGTGAAACCCGCCCGTAAAAACAGGAGGGTTTTTTACTGAATTCTATTGGTGGATGTGGTATTTAAAATCTGTTCAGTTTTATGTGTTTTTATCTGATGAAGGGTTAATACCCGAAAGCGCTCATCCATTTTATCTGTTTGTTTGTTCAAGAAAGTATTTTTAAATAAATACTTGTGGTACGTAGCTGTGTTCTGCTATTGATTCCCTGTAAAAGATAGTATCCAAGATGGCTTGCAGAATGACTTCATCCAGTCACCTGACTCTAGGTTCTCACAGTAACCCCCTTGAAGCTGGAATTTAGCATAGACAGCTACAGTACACATCTTAAATGTTTATGGCAGTGCCTAGGGCTTCCCATCTTTTTACTGTACTAATGAACAAAGGCTTCTTCCAGACCTAATGTCTCTGATCCTGTACAGCACTGTGGGGTAATGTTTTAATGGTTTAACAGCTCATTTATATTTCCCTTACTTTTCTTAAAAAAAAACCTGCTGGTTGACCCTTGCTGTCCTCGTATCCATATGTGTGTGTGTGTGTGTGTGTGTGTGTGTGTGTGTGTGTGTGTGTGTGTGTGTGTGTGTGTGTGTGTGTGTGTGTGTGTGTGTGTGTGTGTGTGTGTGTGTGTATGTGTGTGTGTGTGTGTCTGTCCATATATGTGATAGAATATATAGGATTCAATATGCAATGGTTCACATGAAAATATACATAATAGCTCTCCCATCTCGGAATGCAGTCTGACACTGTGAATACATGATTGATGAAGCCATTGTTTACAAGATCAAACTGCTTGATGAGGACAATTTCTAATATTTTCGTGCATTCCTTTACATATTATTTTTAGCTTGAGTGAAACTCTATAGTTTTGAGGGACAAGTACAAAATAACTTTTTTGTTTATATCGCTAACAACAAATCGAAATGTTATATGTAAATTAAGCACTGTAAATGTTATGCCTTATACACTGATTAACAACTGCACTTTCACTCTACCACTATTTGCTTTGGAATTTTCAGTTCCTAAATGCTTGTTTATTTAAGAAATGGAAAATTGTCTTTTTTATTATTTTGCCATTTACCATACTGGAAGGAATATGTACGCTCAACTATGCACCAAAAATTAACAGATTAACAATTCAATAAAAATTCTCATGTGGGTGCCTCTGCTGCTGCAGATTTTAACACAATGATTTTTATTCTGTTGATTCCTCTACTTTTATGAATTAATGGTCCAGAAAAAGCCTTACATAACACTCCACATAACAGACAGAAAATGGTTAAAAGCCGTACATGACACTCCACATAACAGACAGAAAATGGTTAAAAGCCGTACATGACGCTCCATATAACATACAGAAAATGGTTGTGGCTGCATTTAATTCCTTCATTCTTGTATTCCACAGGTAGCACATAGGCAGAGTCCATTGTATTTTAACACTTCAGACTCAGATTAGTGAACCAGCGTTCACAAAACAGAGAAATTTTAATGTATTTATTAGACTCCCATCCCTTACCAACAGATACCCTACTGTTACTCCATGATGCATGCAGCATACAACATATTCCAGCATTTCTGCCCAGCATTTTCTATGTAACACTTGGTGAATATGCACTGCTTTTACATCTTAGCCCAGTGCAACCTTCATTATAACATTAAAACACTGCTTTTACTAAACTGTAGAGCAAGATAGCATCATGCCTCAAACCAGTATTGTTCTCTTTCTGTTATCTGCAAGGAATGATATTTTGCCCTCTTGAGTCCTATGTACAAACTTAAAAAAATGCAGTGATTTGCAGTGGTTGCCTGATTATATCATTATAGGCTGAGCCTAAACAGTGGAAGGGAAACTGGAAATTCACCCCAGGTCTAGCACCTATGTCTCTAATGGACAGAGGCAGTCTGTAAATCATACCCTGGCTTACCTATACCCCTTAATATAACCTCTAAGACTCAAAAAACTGTGGGATACAGTTGGGAGACATGGATAGGCTTCTAAATGCCTAAGTGGTCATTAGCATTGTATACTCTTATGAACCTATGTATATAAGAAAGACAGATCTATGGGTGGGTGGACAACTCCTAGAGTTCCTCAGTCTTGCTGTGAAGCTAATAACAATACAAGAACAAACCCCCCAAAACATTGACTATAGCAGGCATACAGACAAGTGTAACTGCATTATTTTAGCAAGACTGGGAGTCTCACCAGTAAAGATAAGCCAAAACTGCCCTGCTTGAGTTATAAACAGAAACACTCAACTATATCACAAGAAGAGAATAAGTTTAACTAGGTCAGGGAGTACAGCAGAATTTTTTTAGATGTGGAGCATGTAATAGTCTAATGCAGATGAGTTAGGTTGTAGGTGACACTTGTTAAGATATTATGACAGAAGGACCAAGTAGTTAAATGATGCGATGAGGGCAGGCTGTGCCAAAGCTCTGTGTAAGCCAGCCAGCTAAAAAGAAAGGCAAACAAGGTGAGCTGAAGTGAAGCCCATGCCCTCATTCAGCTCAGAGAAGAAAATTATTAAAGTTGGATTGACTACAGCAGAGTGAAAAGATGTGTGTAGCAGGCTGAAGCAGTGAGGCTTGGGATAGCCAGACAGCTGTATGGTTGAAGAAATGTACAGTGAGTAGAATAATTTGACTGATATTTTCCATGGTCAGAAGGAGTCAGATGCCAGAGATGCTGATTTAAGAAGACCGTGGCATAAGTTAAGATACCAACATTTAGCTATTGAATCTTGAGCATAAGAAAGCAAATGAGCAGGAGTTCCAAGATGGCGGCAGCAGCAGAGTAAACAGCTAAAAGAGAGCTCTGGGTTCCTGAACAGTTCAACCTAGCAAAAGCCTGCAAACTAATGTAAGTTGTTACTAAAAGGGTCTATGAAGTGAAGGAGGTTGACAAGGAAAAGAAAAAAATAATAAGTAAAAGGGGGAGTGATTGTGAAAACTCAGAGACAGATTGAAAGTAACATGTTGGAGCAGACCTTCAAAAAGTAGATAGTAATGACAGTAGAAGGAGATCACTTTTCAGTCACCCTAGAGGAAAGATTGAGCAAGTGTATTCTGTGGCTTCTAAGATAAATTAGTCTCATATGGAATATATAGAGACAATTTATGTATGTATTTATTTATTTTAATTATTTAACATTTGTTTACTGGGAAAGTCCAACTTGGAATGAAACCAACTTTCAGTGGAGGCCTGGGGAAAAACACTCTAGCCACATGTCTTTGTAAGGTTGACAAATAAGAGAAAGCTGCAGAAAATAGATGTTTTAACCAGACGTTCAGAGGAAATAGTATATATGTAACCTGATGAAAAGAAAATGAAAGAAAAATGGTGGAAAAGAAACTAAACACAGAAACTAGACAAGGATAGCTCAAACAGAGACAACTTGAGATTTATGGCAGTATCACAATAAACTGAAGGAAAAGACAGTAAAGACTTGAAGAGATAATGACTCAGTACATGGACTGGACTTTCAAATGATGTTATTAAAACAGCGAGAGCTCAGAGAGTAAGAATTCCCAATATGAGAAGGAAAATGAGCTGATACCTATGCTAATTAAATTGCAGACATAGCCGAAGAAGGAAATTATTTCTGTTTTGTGGAGGAAAGAAACAAAAAGAAACAAAAGGTCACATGATTAGAACAGCCAATCAAATACAAACAATACAGACAGATAAATATTAATTTAAAGCAAAATGGCTAAAAGTTTAAAATACATTGAATACTGAAGTGATCATTTAAACTTGGAGGTCTATAAGAATTTAATTGTATTTGCTGAAACAATTCTACAATATCTAAACAATTTTCTGTGTCACCCCCCCTTCAAGAATCAAATGATATGTCCTCCAAAACAGAAAAAACAAAGTCTTATAGAAATCAAAATGTTGGATACAATACTTAAACAAATCATTTTTTACAATGTGCAGATCTAATAGCATAATAATGCTGCTTAATTTTGTCATTAAGTTTCTTCTTGGTCCTACCTAAATAAAAAAAACAACACGCCATCCATTCTGCATGTGAATTTGGTGTTATTTGACATATTGCATAACTCTGCTACTGACTTCATTTCTTATGAAGTCATAAATGCATCACACCCCAAGATCTCTCTTTTTTGGGATTCATAAACTACATAAGGATCCCTGCAAATCCATATCCCCTTTTCTCTTATTATTTCTGTTAGAGCCTCCAAGACAGAAGGTATTTCTTTATTTCTAGACAATCAGTTAAACAGAGTTGCACACAGTACTAACCCTTATATTAGATACTCGTTGGATAGATTCAGTATATTAAAAATTTAAGACTTTTTTTTCATTATAGAAAATATTGTGTCATTATATATGAATACTGATCTTGAGATGTTTATAATCTTTACCATATGTTATAGAATTAACTAATACTGAGATTAACAGTTCTTGTTTGTTATTCAATTTGATTCCAGCAAATAACTTTTTTTATTTTTCAAGAAGGATGATACCAAAGTCAGTGGTGTGGCAATGGGAAATATAGTGGTTTCCACTTTCGCCAACCTAATATTAAATGCATGGAAGAAACAGGAATTTTATCAGTTATCTTGTTTTTTTTTATCACTGTTTTGTTTTATGCATATTTTATAGATAATCCCTTTTTTGTTATTTTTTCTGGAACATTTCTTCTTTCATGAAGGATATTCAAAATAGCGCTATTTTTCTTTTATTTGAAATTTCACTTTTCATGTGCATAAAGTGATCATATATTTTTAGACATGCAGTTGCATTATTCAGATAGTGGTACCTTTTCTTCTAATATATACTTGAAACATCTTATTAGTAATAATTATATTCATGCTAAGAGTGCACATCCATTATGCACAAAGAAAACCGATGTTTTATGTCAGGTTTGAAACAACTTACATAATTATTTCAATCAAGGAGCTTGTTGCTCTTACCCTGAGTACCTCATTATACAGCAAAAGTTCAAAGTAGGGATGATTTGCTGACATAGAAATTCAAGTGTGTTTGCTAGAGGTGCTCACCAGATGGTAGTGTTGCTTCATGAGAGCCTTATTTGTGACAAGTGAATAGCAGGTTATTATGATTTATGCTGCCAACATAACTACAAAATGGCAGTTAATGTCTCTAAGACCAGTGGAATAGTAAATTAATACAATTAGTGAAAAGCTTCTGCTGTGTCTGCACCTTTTATCTTACTGTTTTAATCTCTTGATGTGACAAAAAAGGTAGCAGCATTTGCAGTATCAGTTAGCAAAGTCTGGAACACATTCACCTTGGCTTTTTACCAAATTCTTTACCTACCCAGCTTCAGAAATGCTCTGTGAAATTATTTTAGAGGCAGTCAGTCCTGTAAATGTAATAGAGCAATTATCTGATTGAATATGTCCTGTTCCATATTCAGCTGCTGTAACATCATTTAATTCCCACAACATGGACACAGCACAGATACATAATTAATTTAGTGTATACTCCTAACGGGCAGCCATTCCCGATATGGGTCCCACTGCAGCACAGTCCAGTTTACATGGCAAAGTACGGTATAACCATATGTGTTGTTGCATAACCCACCACATAACACCTATGAACACATGGTCGCAACACCCCACTGTAGGTATGTAAGTGGATGTAATAAGCATCACAAGGTATTATTGTAGTCCTCACCCCCACCCAGGGGTGTGAGTGTCCAACGCAAACATCAAATGCAGTGCATATGCACAGCTGTTTTTGTAGACAACATGGCCAACTGTGGACCTTTCCTGCAGCCATCCTGCACATCCCTGGATAATCCCCCTACTAACACCCCCCTTTGTGTCCCATGCACACCATGTACCTATCAGCTCCTGTTCCATTTCTATTAATGTCTATGGGTACACGTAGGTGACACCCTCTTCCCCCACTATATTGCCGGTATCTGGAACCCCAACCCACATGTAGTATCACAGCTGTCCCACAGTACACATGTAACTAACACATGAAGGAACATCACAAGCACACCTGGAGCAGCACAGGCTCACCACCTTGTGAAACCCCCCCACCTCACACTCTATACCACTACATCAACTAGTGATACCGACACCTCTTGTCCTGCCTCGCATACAAATCCCAACATCCGACATACCTTCTCTATTGCTCCCCATCCAGTTATACCTATGGGCTACTATACAGTTACAATGTCACCCCCACTACCTACCTGCCTACTCCTTAGCTATTTGTCCTGTACTGTACCACACAGGTATGGAATAATTGCACCTACCCTGAATACCTGCATGTAACCTACCCAGACCCGTGAAACAGGAATCCTACCTCACTTTAAACTGACTTTTGTCAACAGTCATACCTGACATGTAAAGCTGACCTAAGCATGGATAATACCGACAGTTTCACGTAAACTAAGCATGATTAATGGGGGATGTAGCTATGTTATGTCTGTTACCTTCCATGAATGTGAACACCCCAGTATTAATTGGGATACATAGCTGGGGTCAATGTGGAGCTCTACACCATGGCCACCACTGACAATGGACAAGCATACAGTCCGAGTGTCCCGGTTGACAGATGTGACCAAAATGCACAACGTTGCGCATGTGTATGTGGGAGCAAGCAGGTGTAAGCCTATTTGGCCGCCAGTATGTGAGTACCACACTGGTGAAGCAATGTAGAGGCTGAGTGCAAGACGCCACAACCAGAGGTCAGTAATGCTGTGCTTTGTGCAAACAAGCACATACCCACCTACAAATGTTCTACAGTGCATTAGTCACTCTGTAGCCAACAGCTGTTATTGTAGCCATTAACAAAATAATCTGCACTGCCAGGTTGCAAACCCCCGACCCTGCACATTGTAGTAGACGTGAGTTCCACTAAGCCATGGCGGATACACATTCAGCTGCTGTGATCACAAACACATCATTTAGCACAGGCAACCAACGGCATAGGAAATGTATATAAGTGTGTAGGTTAATACTAGAACACGTGTCCATTGTTCAACCACAATATTATGAGCAGTCTATGTGCAGCACAGAACAGTGCCTGTCCAATCATACTGTGAGAACAGTAGTTCTGTATAATACCAAAGGGAATAATGATATACGGTGCACACTATGGGGCCGTGTGAGTGTGCTTCATGCACAGTATGTAACACCTGGGGTGTTGGTTCTGTGGAACCAGGAGATGAGGCTGGCCAGGTGTGTGAGCAAGCCACTGCTACACAATACCCTGGCAGGATGCTAAAAGTCCGAAAAACACTGTAGACCAGCTAGGTGTACTCTTGATACAACAACAGGTCCGTCCCTGGCAGGATGAACCAACATTTGTGGGTCACATCGATGTCACCACCAGTATCGGTGGAGGACCAAGGGAAGGCTGGTACATACGTAGACTAAATGGATGAAGAGCCTGCAGACGCTTGGGTGGGGACAGTATACCGGAGGTGTACCGAGACGTGCAGAGAGGGAAATGTGTGGAGGTGTGGTATGGCAGGGCTAGCAACCAGGGAATGGATGAATGCTGTGTACATGGAGCCTGGGGGCCGGGGGAAGGGAACATGGGTATGTCATTATGGTAGACACATGCAAACGAAGCAAAACAGCAACAGTGTAGTGGCCAGAGCATCCGCCTAACACGCACGCATTCCGGGGTCGAGTCCCACTGCAACACATCCTATTTTCCATGTGATATCCATATGTTAACTTCATTGTGCTGTATAGCCTACTAAGTAACATTTATATTTGCACAGGAGTACTGCCTTAAATGCACATGTGAAGTGTCATAATGACTAAGGCACTAGTAAGCATGTGTAAGCACATAACAGTAGTAGTATGCATGAATAAGCAGTTGTAAGTATATGGACATGTATTTGCTCAGGGGTAAACATTGCCTACATAGATTGAGCTAAGTAGATGCTAGCTGAGTGTAAGGAAACGCAACCCGAGCTTAGCATTGCTTAGCTCTGCGCAAACCCACACACACCCGTTTACGACCACTGAAATGTCCCTAACTCACTCTATATCTGACAGCCGGAGTTCTACCCTTAAACATAAAATGCAGCCTCTGGAAGGCCCACACCCGGGACGCTGCACATCATACACTACGTGATTTACCATTAAACCATTTCACATACATATCATCCAGCACAATCAGTCAACAACAATGTATTAATAACACACCACACAACCTCTTAATGCATGAATCCCGGACATAGTGCACCATAATGTGGGTACATATTGTACATATAGGAAAATCTGTCATGTCCTGCTCTAATACACTTCAAACATTGCAAGTTACACAGTTATATGTGGTAGAACACATATATTGCTGGAGATGATACGTCTGAAACGCATACGTGTCTGCACGAATGACTGACCTCAGTCCTAAGGTCATCCATGTCAATTGCCAAGAGAATGAGGTACAGGCCACACATATAGGCCGAACGTGCATGGACATATGGACAGCTATACATCTGTAAATGTAGAGAGATAGACAGCTATAGGTATATATATATATATATATATATATATATATATATATATATATATATATATATATATGTGTGTGTGTGTGTGTGTGTGTGTATATATGACTCACAAATAACCATATAACAGCAATAGTACATAGATAGATTTATATGTTCAGTGTATATAAATATATATATATATATATATATATATTTATATATATATACACACACACACACACACACACACACACACACACACACACACACACACACACACACATATATATATATATATATATATATATATATATGTACACACATAGCTAGAGCTATATCAATGTCCAGTTGTATCTCTCTATATATGGTGGAGTAACATATATACTTATGCAGATATACATAAATATATATATATTTTTTTTGTGTGTTACGATATATATATATATATATATATATATATATATATATATATATATATATATATGTATATACAGATAGACATGTGTATATGATTTCCACATGGGAACGGACTCCTGGCCCACTCCGTACTACATAACAGACCAAGAGCACAGTTAATGAGGGTGGGGGCACAAATGAGGGACACCTGGTAATTACTGCTATGTAACCTCCCCCAGCTCTAACGGATATGCTGTGCAATCCAATATCCAGCACATGCAGTACTTGACATCAGGACCCACCACAACACAGCTACAATGCTGCAACAGTTATCCATGTCACCTGTACATGTCAGGCCAATATCTGTAACATATCATGCAGATACGCCATTGTACTGCAGGGAATGTACTATGTTGAAGGACTACACATTACAACGGTACAGATATGCACATACATCCATACATTGACAATCATGTGCAGGTATATATATATATATATATATATATATATATATATATATATATATATATATAGATGTATAGATATATATAAGATATATGGTATATATGGGTACATACACATATACACAGACAAAGGGTATTAGTAGCCATACATGTGTAGCAGTAGTGTGGACGTACTGGGTGCAATGTATATCCCCAGCCACAAGCCCTGTAACCGGTACCTGTGACATGTGTGGTGTGGCAACCAGCCCCACAAAGGGGATACTTACATTGCACATATACCCACTCACAATTCAAAGGACATGACACGACACACAGGTATGTATACACAGACAACCTTTATTTGTGTATCATACAATAATGTATGCTATTACTGACAGCACATGGATGTTGATGTATATAACCAGTGATGGATGCAAGGCCCACACAAAACAGTAGATGCAGACAGTGCAGATATATAACATACTATGGTGTCCAGGCTAAGCTCTTCAATTCGTACAACATTTGACAACAGATTTGCTCGCACGTACGTAACAGTCAACAATATCAGATGTAGTTCAGCAGCCTCCAATTACACCCTGTAGTCAAGCCCTAGGGGGAAATTCATTACTTGTGGTAATGTCAATGCATCTGTCACATGTATGGTCCCTGGCCAACAAATGTTGTGGGTGTCCACGATAAGACTGGGATGATAGTAAGAATGCTAGCAGTAGTTAATGATAGGTTATTACCTAACAACCCCTACCCATATCACAGCAGGACAAAGGCTGCCATATATATGGAGGACAAAGGCAGGAATGCAGGGTCATACCCACAATATTGCAGTTACACACCCTGGAACATGCTGGTGTTACAGGATGTGTTGCAACATACCCTTATACAGGAATATGACATCAGGTACACAAATGGATATAGCCATGTACTGCTAGCACACAACACACACAGTGTAATATCCGACACAGGGCCTCTGTGGTGGACAGACAACACATGATAGGCACACCTCTGTCCAGCTAGAGGATAGGCCCACAGTAGTGAGCTATGCAGATAGACTGCAGTCCAAGGGAAACTAGTATGTACACACACACACACACACACACACACACACACACACACACACACACCCTGTAACGCCAGTACTATGCAAAGCATTAGACCACTCTACTCACAGTCTGTCTGTATGTCCTGATCCTCGTACATATATGTGGCTGCCCTGAGTGTGCAGGTTCTTCTGTATGAGGTATTGCTACCTGCTGTCTGTAACACTGATGCCCACACACAGGAAGGATGTCCATCACACAGGGAATGTACAGAGAATATGCCCACATGATGTAGGAATTCATAGTGGGTGGTTGCCATGGCAGTGAAATTGGAAGTACTACACAGGTGTACTCAGATATATATATATATATATATATATATATATATATATATATATATATTGCTATCTGGATAGTTACATGTCCATATCGTCCCGCCATATGTCCTGGACATGGAGTATAGCCCTACCCCAGCCCCTGTAGTCCCAATGTAGTAGTGCAAGGGGATGTCTGGTATGTTTAGCTGGTATATTAATAGACATTTGCTACTGTCATTGGGATTGTTGTCACAGACACGGTGTGTGTGGAAGGTGACATCTGCTCATAACATGTGTGCCATTGGCTACTGACAGACATCCTAAGGTTATCATGGTACAGTACCTGCATATATAGCAGGCTCGACAGCCATGTCACAGCACAGGGTAGGATATACCTGTGTGACAGTGCATAAACACAACCAGTGTGAACACAGCCGCATCCACATATGGTGCGCTAGCATAATAGTACAGTATATGGAATATCTGTCCTACACCATCCTCATATGTGCCACTCACAGAATGACCGTACATATACTGGGCTGCTACACAGTCTGGTCTGATGGCTGTCTGTGGTATGGGACATGGGTGTGTATGGCCCTACACACATGTAAGGTAAAACGGTACCATACAGTGGGGCAGCATGTAACAACAGATAGAAGGGGAGCTAGAACAATGACATCTACCACAGTCTGTACACAGGCCATAGTACATATTAACAATACACACACTGCCAACATTCGCCATCACTACACAGATCTCAGTATTGTACAAACATCCATAGGATTTCCAGGGTATGGCATTAATTGTAACACCTACTGTACATGACATGTGTAACACTCTGATATATCACTGGCATGTTATCAGAAATTATGACTCTATTTACGGTGTACAGCACATATGCACCACTTCATGAACGCCAAATGTACAAAGGTTGACAGAGGTGTGGCTGACAGCACATACACAGGGCCAGTACAGACATGTTGCTGTGATACCCTCAGTAATCTACCATTGTAACAGGGTTTGTTGCAACATATGTCCAATGAATGATATGTAGTCAGTAACTGTCACGGCCTTCACTATCAACAGACTGCTATCCTCACTGTACCTTCTGCATTCTACAGATAGATGCATCGTGGCTAACACATGACACCAATGGCACAACACTGCCCAGTCTGCAGATGAGCCTGCAGATAGGGATTCCTGATATACATGGAAATGACATGGCAGGTATTGCAACATGTATGACAGGCATATCCAGACAAACACTGTTAATCCAAAATTACTCCATATGCAGTATAGCAGCACTTACAGTTCATAGTCAGGTCAGGCACATCCCCCATCTGTTTATTGCTCTCTTCCCACAGTGTATGTTGTTAGAGGTAAATCCCCAACCCATCTGAAATGCTGTTTCCAAACGACAGTTCTAGCTCCTGCTCACAATGACAGACAAGGGCCAACACCACCAGGATGTTCCCAGGTTTCGTGCAAAGGCCATCAGCTGATCATGAGCATCACATTAAATACACATGCTGTTGCCTAAGCAATGCAGGTGTGGCCTTCCACATCCACCAGAGAGGGAGTAAGAGAGGCAGACAGAGGCGAATACATGTCAAGGAGGGGTGGTAGAGTAAAACCGATGCATGTTTGTGTCACACACCTACCTACCAGGGTATCAAACACCCGACAGGTATGTAGTGCTATCACAGTTCGATGCTGTTATTGGATGCACCACATGGATTATCTGCTGGGGAGCACTCAGAAAATATATGTGATGGTGAGTGACATCTGCAACAGGGATATGGTAGATATACAGTAGGTGACGTACACGTGCCTGTCTGCATAAACAGGTGCCAGCGTCAGCACAGGCACACTCACACAGGGATGCACACACATTAATACACTTGGCAGGGCCAGGAGTGCAATCCGTCACTAGTGGGATTGCCACAACACATGTGCAGGGAACACATGCACCACATGGGTGATACGGAGGTCATATGGACAGAGAGTATGAGGGGGTGTTAGACATAAGGCGGCATGCTTCACTGTGCCTGGGTGGAATAGTGCATGTGGATGTGGACATACGCACCATACAACACATACACGAACACACAGGATCCAGTTTGGACATGCATGGGTGCATGTCTGCATGGGTGTGTGGTGGCCAACAGTGCCAGCAGGCTATACAAGGGTAAGTGAAGGGTATACCTTGGCATCAGCCCACATGACAATGGTCTGCATTGTGGCACAGGCCAGTAGCTTTTGCATTTTTTCCCGCACAGGTGGGTATTGCATCCGTCTTCCAGTCACCTGGGTGACTACTGTGTGTGGCCAATGCTGTGCATCACTTGCCATGTATGTGTTCCCTAGTCCATGACTTGGATGGTGTCTAGGATGTGCACACCTTCCACATGCATATACAGTGACATGTGGAACTGTACCTGGGGTGTCTGGCCCATGCTGTGAACACAGCATATCATCAGATGTGCCAGTCTTGCCCACATGTGGCAGGGAGTGGTACTGGTCAGAAGATTTATCCTGCACCTACATTGATAGCATGCTAACAGCATTTCCTGATGTCAGTGTCATCTGTCCATACATACCATGTTGTCAGGCATGGTATGTCCATTGTGAGTAACATGTGAAGGCACAGTGGGGTTGCTAACTGTGATTGGCAGGCCTTGATGTCACATGTATGGGTATGGTTTTGCACCCCATCCTCTCAGCCATTTACATCTGTTATCCCTGTATGGTTGACATTGTGATATATTGTAGGGCCACCATAAATTAAATTAGCAAAACCCCTCCACGTTGCCCACAGGTGTCACAGACTCACAACCAGCTTTACACAGGATATGAGTTACAAACACACACACACACACACACACACACACACACACACACACACACACACACACACACACACACACACACCTGTCATGTCTGGGAGTAGAACCCCTACCTAACTAGTTTACTACACTACAGCACTACGCAGTTATATCACGCGCCACTGGATTTACTGAAGTACATCTTCCCCAAAGGTGTATTTCACAATTAATGACATTAGCAGGACTACCAAAGTAGGGCATTTGTAATGTACTGCGAGTGAGTAGCCTATAATGCATTGCTCCATACACAGACACTGAGACACACACATCCCATCCAGAACTGGCATGGATGGAGATGGAACACTACCACCATTCTAAATCACTCTACAGCAGTACACAGTTACAGAATGTGCTATGGCATTTAGTGTGCTATCACGTTCCCAGAGGTGTACATCTAGGTGAGTGACATCAGCAGCCTTGGCAAAGTAGAGTATATGTATTGTATGGAGTGTGAGTAGCCTAAAAAGCATTGCTCTCTACCCAGTCAGACACAAACACACACACACACACACACACACACACACACACACACACACACACACACACAAACACACACACATACACACACACAGTTGCCAGGGCTGAGGTTCGAACAGCTACCTAACTAGTTTATCACACTACAGCAGTATGCAGTTACTGGATGTGCTACGGTGATTACTGGGCTATCACGTTCCCAGAGGTGTACTTCTAGATGAGTGACATCAGCAGCCTTGGCAAAATAGAGTATTTGTATTGTATGGAGTGTGAGTAGCCTAAAAAGCATTGGTCTCTACCCAGTCAGACACACGCACACACACAAACACACACAATTGTCAGGGCTAGGGTTCGAACACCTATCTAACTAGTTTATCACACTACAGCAGTATGCAGTTACAGGTCACGCCAGGGTGATTACTGGGCTATCACGTTCCCAGAGGTGTACTTCTAGGTGAGTGACATCAGCAGCCTTGCCAAAGTTGAATATATGTATTGCATGGAGTGTGAGTAGCCTAACAGGCATTTCACTCTACACAGTCAGAGGCAGAGAGGCACACACACTCACACAATTGACAGGTCTGGGGTTAGTACTATTACCTAACTACTCTGTCACTACAGCAGTACTCAGATATGGGACACGCCATGCATATTACTGAGCTATAGCTCTCCCAAAGGTGTAATTCACATTAGATGACCTCAGCAGGCTTGTCATACTACTGCTATGGGGAGGGCAGTGTGTGCATGGGCCATACCCCATTCATGTAGGGGTTGACATGCCACATGTGGGCACACATGGGGTCATATGTCACAGGTGCGTGTATACAGCTACTAGATGGCTGCTTCCTTGTACATTCTTGTTGCACAGCTGGCATGTACACCACATAGTCTGTCATGCTGAGGGGTACTGGTGGCTAGTATCCACAGTGGGTTACATCTGCACCTCATGTGTTGGGAGCCCTTTGGCTGTGTGCCAGTTGGGACAGGCCCACATGGCTTCTTGTCACAGTCACCCTCTTCTACACATCTGTGCCTGTGTACCTGTGGCTTATTATAGTGTGTTGTCCTTACATATTTGTCTGTATTCCTATCCACTGTGTGTGCAAGGCAGGAGTGGTGCATACTGACATGCATCCGCACTGAGAACTGCAACTTCCAGATATGTCTGGTCCACTGGTGTTTGCAGACATGGCCTTCATGTGTTTACGTGTGTGAGCATGCCCAGTATGACCTCTCAGTATGTTGTTGACTGACATTGCCTTCATTCCTCTAAGTGTGTGAGCATGCCCAGTATGGCCATCTGTGTTGCATGTGTGGATCACGTCCAGGTTGTTTGTACTATGGTGCTGACCTTTTGTTGTACACTGACAGGTAGCATGCTGTGTCTGCAGGGTATCCATCGGTCATTTGCCATTGACTGTTGCTACATTTCTGCATAGTGGGGGGACACCTGACTGTTTCTACTGTTCTATACAGGAGTAGGGGGGCACACCTGACTGTTACTCTATGTGTACATTGGATGGGGGGGGCGCACCTGACACTTGTACATATTTGCTAGGACTGTACTGGTATGTCAGGTACTCCATTTCAGTCTGTAGTCTTACCTATCCTGCTGGCTAGGGCTTACCAGTGTAGTACAGATCCTAACTTTGTTTACCTACATATTAGTGTCTGACTTCCTAGCCTTCACAACTTACATCCAACTTCCTGGCCTGCTGCGGTCTGCCTGTGTAGGCCTGGGGGAGGGGTTAACCATAGGGCACATTCGGAGGCCATAGTACAGCATTTGTTTGTGTTCATCTTCACCTGTCCTGCTGGCTGAGACTGTTGCTGGGTATGTGTTCCTTCCTGACTGGTATATGTGGCTCTTATGGACACCCCTGTCTCTCAGGCCATTTCCTGCAGTGGGTTTTGTCACCCTGTGTAATACTGGCTACTACGGTGATTCCAGTATGTGTTGCAGATCTCATGCTGCCACTATGGGTGTCTACTCTCTGCTGCCTTGACATCCGGCCACCCAATTCCCTTGCATGTTCACATCCATACCATAGCTACAGGTAAAAACACATTCTACTCCATTTGGCAATTGGTAGGTTGATTGACTTACCTTGAGGGTGTGCCGGACTTGAGGATGGTGCTGGAGGGCTGCCTATGTCGGATGCACATAGGACACTCCCTATACATGATTGGGTGCAGGTAGCGTCATGTTTGGCATCCCTTTTACTGTCTGTGAGAGGCAGAGAGAGGTGTCATTCCCTGGGGCCCTACTGTGTCAGTGCATATGCTATGCATTTTCTCTTTGCCAAGGCCAGGGCATACTGAGCACACCCCCTTCTACCTACTGGGGCAGGCTCAGGTTGTTCCTCCTCCGAGTCACTCTGTACCTGTACAGGCCTTGGCATTGGTGGGGGGCTGTGTGTCCCTGCCCCATGCTGTTCCTGCTGCAGCTGTTTCTGCAGGATCATATTGTGTAGCATAGCACATACCATTACTATTTGGGTACATGTAGCTGGTGAATACTGCAGGGCTCCACTGGATGTGTCCAGACACTGGAACCATGACATGAGCATCCCAAACACACGCTCTATTATATGTCTGGCCTGTGCATGTGCATCATTATGGCATTGTTGTTCAGGTGTGTGTGCATTTCTGATGGGTGTCATCAGCCACGGCTCCAGTGGGTACCCAGCATCCCCCACTAGGTGACCGTAGGGGATGTCCACATCGGCAAATCTGTGGTACAGCAGTTGCCATATGTGTGAATCGTCATAGCTTCCAGGGCAGCCAGCACACATGTTCAGTAAAATGCCTTGGGCATCACATACGACCTGGCAGTTGATGGAGGGGATGCCTCTGTGGTTGATGTAGGCCCTACCCTGCTCACTGGTTGGTGCTTTGATGCATAAGAGCATTCAGTCTATAGCACCCACTACCCCAGGATAGTTAGCTATTTGATGGAAGAGACGCATATTGCTGGTCACCACCTCACGTGTGTTGAAGAAATATACATGCTCACTGGCATGTGCTGACATGACATCCAGGAAATGGTGGAATACTCTGAATGCTGGTGCCTGTGAGATGCCCATGTTATCCCCAGGTGTAGTTTGGGAGGTACCTGTGGCTAGTATACCTAGGCCTACACATACATTGGTATCCACTGGGATGGATTCCCCTCGGCCATGTGGTCTATCAGGTGTGGCCTGCACAGCTCAATGATTTGCTGTAGGAGGTCTCTGTCCACCCTATAGTGCTCCACTATCTCCAGCTCATGTAGATTACCCTGGTTTTGTACACTCTATTCTGTCTCCTCACTGTGGGTTGTTCGGCAGCATTGACATCCTCACCACCCTCAGCCTCTTGCACATGTTGTTCTATGTTGCCTACTGCAGCCTTTTTTCATTTTGTAGGTTTGGTTTTAAAATTTCCCTGCTTGTATAC
>NC_056732.1:241571097-241731097 GCF_019279795.1 Protopterus annectens | reverse complement strand
ATCTCACAAACGCTTAATTTAACACCACGTATTTTCTTATTTCAGATTTCCTCAGATGCAGACATACCTTACAACAACCATTAATTTATACAGAAAATAATCAAGAACCACCAATGAGAATAATATCCTAATAATTCAATAAAAGTTTCTTTTAATTTCAATAAAAGTTTAACCCGTTCCCTTTCTCATCCAAACTCTCCACAATAATACTAAATATGTTTTAATATATTCACAAATATTGCACACATATTAAATATTTCTAACCAAAACAAATATAGTTAAAATAAGTTTGTTTGTGTCTTTCGGCTTTTCTCGGTTAGCGGTCGCCACAGCGGAACTCAGGTCCGCTAATGATTGGCAGTAGATTTTTACATACTGGCTTGCCGGGCCTCATGCACAACCTTCAGCGAAGGAACGCCCATTCACGCATGTCACCTCACAGAAGACGCTCTAACTGAGAATCGAAGGGCAACGTCTAACTGTGAGGCGACAACGCTACCGCAGCACCACCATCGCAGTACTATAAATATAGTTAAAATAAGTACTTTTTCAAAATCATATAAACATATTTTAAAATGTTTTAAAAGTAGGGTTCCTTTCTTTATTACATATTTTATTCTAGGTCTCCATCTAGTGGCCATCAGCTAAAATTGTTATAATCCAGCAACCCTAAATTTCAAGACTGGGTTTAGGGAAACTGTTTCGTTCAATCCAGGGAATTTATTGGCTTCTAAAATAATCTGCCAGTACAACTCCCTGTGTTCTGTTTTTGTCTCCCATGGCCCTCCTCTTATGTCAACAGGTACTGCTTCGAGTACAAAAAATATGAAATCAGCTCCTTCACAAAACTTAATGTGTTTATACAAAGCATTGCTGAGATTCATATTCCTAATATCATATATATGCTCATTTATTTTTTCTGAACTTTTCTTTCTGTTTTTCCTATATAGAATGCATTACACTTATCTCATAATGCAATGTAGACCACCCCACTAGTGTTACAGTTAGTATAACTTTTACCCATTACATATTTTTCTCTTTCTACTATAGATACACGTTGTCCCCATTTTGCACATAAGGACACTGAGCTTAGCTTTGCTTTGTGCATGTCATAAGTATGGATGTAATGTTTGTGGGGACATTTAGTGAAAGATTGTAAACTGGTTGTACTGAATGTAAACATCAAAGGCATTGGTGGTTTGATTGCAATATGGTGGATATTATTATTCTTAATTATAAAAATGATGAAGAAAAAAATTTACATTGCACACTCATCCATCCACAACCCCTTTTTCCCATTTCTGCACATTGGGGTGAGGGTATCACTTTAATAATGATGATCATCTAGAGTCAAGATTTACATAGCTGGGTTGCTAGTAGATAATTATATGAAAAATCAGGATATTGATGTAAATGAAATAGATTGTGAAGAATATGGGGATGTAGATTCTGTTAGTAGGTTACCAGAAGAAAAAACTGATGTGAAAAATGTTCTGTATCTCAGTTACAAATTGATGATGGAGTGTCTGAGGATTATTTAGCTAATGGGACCATAAGAAGGAGGTTAAGAAGTAGAAAAAGGAAGCATTTAAATATTAAGAAAGGTGGAACAAAGAAAGGAAATTAATAATTTTAGCACATTAGTACCCTTCAAAAAAAGGACGCCAATCTGGTGGTCCCCTGCCATAAACAAATTCTACAACAGAAGGAAGAAACTTTTGCAAAAAAGAGTAAAATCCCATGAGTGGAGGAGCTCCCTGGTCAGCCTCAGTAAGAAGCTGAGATCCCTTATAAGATCCTGTAAAGCTAGCTACGAAAACAAAATCGCCACTGATTCTAGGGACAACCACAGAGCATTCTATAGCTATATCAAGAATCTCAATGGCAACAACCAGATCTGCTCTGCGTTACAGCACAATGGCACGAAAATTACAGAACCAACTGATATTGCCAACATCCTGGCAGATAGTTTCAGTGTTAACTTTACCCCCCTCTCACCCCCTAAAGGGCTCATGTCTATACAGGAAGAATGCAGAGTCCCTGTAATCACAACTACGCAGGTAAAAGCCGCACTCTCTAAAGCCAAAAACACAGCATCCATAGGACCTGACAACAACCCAGGCTGCATCATGTTCAGTCATAGCCTCACATCAGGCTTTGTACCCACTGAATGGTGCATGGCAACAGTTATCCCACTCCACAAAGCGGGAGCCACCACTGATCCAGGGAACTGTCGTCCTATTAGCCTGACGAGCCTGGTCTGTAAGGCCATGGAACGTATCATCATGGAACTCATAAACAAAGACATTGATAACCTCCAAACTCTGGACCCCCACCCAGTCCGGGTTTGTGAAAGGCAGATAATACCTCCTTAACCTGATCGAATTCTTTGAGGCTGTCGCCAGAGTCGTAGACGAGGGTAAGATGGTTCACACAGCCTATCTCGACCTTGCCAAGGCTTTCAACACCATCCCCCATTCTGGAATTATAGCTAAACTCACTAAACTAGGTATAAATCCCTACATCATAAGATGGGTTGCCAACTGGCTCACTGACAGAACCCACACTGTAAAAGTTGCAGACTCCAAATCTGGCTTCAAACCAGTGACAAGTGGAATACCACAGGGTTCAGTCCTGGGACCTCTCCTGCATGGTATCTACTTCTTTGAGATACAGGCTCACACAGAAGGCCTTTGGCTAATGAAGTTCACAGATGACTGCAAACTAGTTGCCACAGTCGAGTCCCCAAATGATGTGGACATCCTACAGAAGGGCTTTACTGAGACAGATGCCTGGTGTCAGAGCCATGGCCTCAAGCTCAATACCAAAAAGTGCATTGTCATCCCCTTTGGTAAAAACTCTGTACCCATGAACTACCACATAGGCGGCAGTCTACTTAATGCTGAATGTGTGATAAGAGACCTTGGGACCCAGGTGGACAGTAGTCTCTCCTTTGATAATCACATCATCACAGTAGTCAGGAAATCCTTCTACGTGGCTCACCTCATCACAAAAGGGTTCTCATCCAGGAAAAAATAGGTCATTGTTCTCCTCTACTTGACACTCATTAGACCCATTATAGAGTACAATGCCCCTTTTGGAATGTACCTCACAAGACATCTACAGCAGCTGGAAAGGCCACAGAAGTACCTCACAAAGAGGATTACTGGCCTCAAACAGATGCACTACACTGACCATCTCAAAAAACTCCAGCTTTACTCCATAGCATATCACCTACTCCGAAGTGATCTCTGCCTAACATATAAAGCTATGTCAAACCCAGAGCTGTTGGACATGCTACACCTAAAAAAATCCCAATCCCTCCGAGCTACATGCTGTAGAGACCTAAACCTTGTCACCACAATAAACAGGACATGCTGGAGGGATAGATTCCTGTCCCAGAGATTTCCCATACTCTGGAACAGACTACGCATCTATGTCAAGCAAAATTCCTCATTAGCACTCTTCAAGAAAAATCTTGATGATTGGATGAGAAATAGGAAATACACACCAGGGATCACTTCTGTGGCTCTGCTCGACACGGTCACAGGAAAATAACTTTCTTGGTTGGCATAAGCCAGGGAACCTTGTTGGATAGGCTTACTTAGGCCCTTGGGCTGATAGCCTAGTACCTACCTATGAACCTATGAACCTATAATGTTAATGTTAACAGCATTAAATTAGATGAAAGAATATTAACAATTTCTGAATAATAAAAGGAACAGAAGTAATATTTTAATATTGTTAGATACAAGGATTGTTGAGGAAAGGAAGAAGTTGCTAGCAGCAAAAAGTGGTTTGTTTGGAGTTTGGGGTTGGATAAGTATCCAGGGATAGCACTCCTTTGTTCTACAGCTGGCAAGAGTGGTTAAACTAGACTATAGAATATGAAATAATATTCTGAGGTTTTTTGCAATATATGTATTACAACCTGCAGTGAAAGAGAGAGAAATTATTTAGTAGTTAATATAGAAATTTAATTACAGGTAACTAAAGTAGGAAATTACAAAAAAAAAAAAAAAAAAAAAAAAAAGATAAAGGCAGATGTGAATGCAAACAAGGAGATATGTAAGAATTTTTTCTAAGTCTTAAATAACAAGCATTTGTCCTGCGAAGTACGTTAAAGACCAAAAGTGATATATGAGCTATTCTAGAAATTTAAAAGTAGTTTCTCAAAAATGTATAGTGTTTTTTTTTTCTGATCATGTTGCAATTGAAGATATAGTTGGATAAAAGGAAGCCTTAACTTAAAGAGGGGTAGGATTTATAAAATAATATGTGTGTGTGAGTGTGTGTGTGTGTGTGCGTGCATGAACACAGCAAAATATCACAACTGGAGAGATTAAGACTCTATGTCTGTGCATGAAGACAATGAAATATTGGACATGAAGGGATTAAGATTGTTTTGTGATCATTCCTTGAGATTTTTTAATGATGCTTGGGAATCATGGTAGTTGTCTTAAAAAGATTAGTATAGAAGAACTTATTTAGAGGGGGAGAAGTGTTGGCATGAGACCAGGAAGGATTTATATAATGAGAAACTTTGTGAGGTGGGAAGAAACAGAATGAAATGGTAAAATAGTGAGCAGCTATTAAGGGCAGAGATTTTTGAGTTAAATAATTTGAAAATGAAAGATACCATTAGTAGACAAAGATATTTAAAAGGTAAAAAAAAGGAAATATGTTAGGAAGAAGTGTTAAATTTAACAAAAATATCATTATATAAATTGAGAAGGAAGATAAGGATTTGGTCACTGGAAAAGAGGGCATAATGTAAGCTGTTCATGATTGTCTAAGCAGAATGCTTGTTAGGAATCAAGTGGATGGTCTAGTAGAATGTGATGTTTGGAGATGTCAAAAAAGCTAAAGTTAAATATGGAATTTAACTTTACCCTAATAGAACTGAATAGTGCTATTATGAAAGGGAGAGAAGAACTGGTACCAGATATGATGGAATTGGTTATACATTTTATAAAAGAATGAGTATAAGGGAAATATAATTTTTTTTTGGAGTTCATGAATGATTATTGTATTTAAAAAGATATAACAAGTAATGTGTTTTGTTGGGGAATGATTAAATTACTGTGGAAAAAAGAAATGAGAACCTTAAAAAATTGGAGCCGTTGACTTTGTGCAATGTAGACCATAAATTATTATGACATTATTACAAAAAGGTTTGATAGAGTAATCGAAGATGTAATAGAAGGAAATGTGTATGGGATAAAAATATGAATATCAAGGAAATTATATTTGTAGTAAAGGAGGTCATACAGGATATTGAGAAGGAGTAAGTAGAGGGACTGGTTGTAGCCTATGATGCTCAAAAAGCTTATGACAGTGTGAATCATAATACGCATTTGAATGTATTAATGTCTTATGGGATTCCTGATTCTACTATTAAGTTTGTTCAAAGAGTTTATAATATATCAGATATTGTGCCTGTTATTAATGGGCAGACTAGAAAGGTGTCAAAGATAGAGTCAGGTGTAAGGTATTAGTGCCCTATGATCATAGGGTTAATACAAATTAGTAATGAATGCACGAACTAAGAAAGTCAAAAAAGTGACAGGATATGCAAGTTTAATTTATGAGAATATCAGAATTACATTTAGTCTGAATTATACAGATCATATTATCATTATTGATAGGTATTGTAGGTTAAAATTTTAATGGCATGTCTAGTGATGACGTTAGCAGAGATAAGTTTGAGTTAAAGTGTAGAAAAAGTAAAGGTTCTGAAAGTAATTAAAGAATAGGGTTTGTATATTTTTAACAAAAGGAATAAAGATGTTTGATATAAAATTTGGAAAGGCAGTAGTAATATGGGAGCAATGGATGGATATCATGGAGAAGTTAAGGAATATTGGTAGAGGTTGGAGGGCTTACATTTTATCATTTAATAAGAAAGTTTATTTATCGCATTTTTTTTAGGAAAATTAATTTATATAGGATTTTTTTCCTGAAGATATGGAAAAAGAATTAGTGGCTATTTGTTTACTGTTATTTGGGGTTATAGACTGAATCCCATTAAAAGAGGAATAATGTATAGCAGCATAGCAGCAAGGACAATGTGGAGTTGGGCTTGATCAATCAAGTTATGTATTGACTTTTGTTTTTTTTTTTTGGATCTTAAAACTTGTGAAACAAGGTGAAAGTGCATTTATTATGAAAATTGTTAGGCAGAGGTATAATTTTCTTCCATATAGACAGTCGAAGAAGAAAAAACTTACATGTTTTAATCTAAATAATTTTATTAATGCATGCATATGGAACTTTTCCACAGGCATCTGGAAAGGGGTTTTGCATAGTTCATTCAGAATGTTTTGGTCAAAAAAGCAATAAATAAATATACTAAACAAAACAGAAGGAGAGGTGAAGGTACATTTTATGTAAAAAATGATGGAATGGAAAATTAATATAAACAAGTTAGAAATGAACAGAAAACATTATATGAAAACAATAAGGACAATTTTACCATATTTTTCAATGGAAAGTGTTAAGTAATTAACAAATTAAAGTTTAAAAACAGAGGATAAAAAGGGTTAAGACTGCAGTTGATTGCAGACTTTATTTGGAGACTGCCTTTGAAAACGTTATAAGGGACTTAATGTTATATAAGAGAATGGAAGATTGGAAATATAATGAATGTGGGGAAATAGAGACATTAGACCATGCTTTATTAAAGTCTGAGTGAGTTAATATGTATTGGGAGGAATGTCAAGACATTTGGGAATGTCATGAAGTTAAAAAGATTAATGTAGACATTTATTATCACTATTATGATAATGTGCTGTTACATATAGAGAGTAAGGTGGATGTTAAAGTATTTGAATCTGCTTGGAATCAATGGTTAACTAGATGTGCTAAAATTTGACATAATAAGATATTTGAATTTCTGTCAAGATTAAAGAAAAAGTTATGCATTGGATGGGTAAATGAGTGGGGTGATAAAATGGATTATGAATTTTGTTATTACAAATATATGAATGTATAAGTATTGTATTAATGTCCTTTTGATTTATGTTTTTAAATATATTTTTTTATGAATGTCGTTTTACTCCAGTATGTTTTTAATAAGAACCCCTACTCTTTTTGTTAAGTGCCAAAGGGATCTTTTTCATCCACCAGAGCTACTACCAACTCAAGCAGATGGGACCTTATTGTAACATCTGATGTGAAAGTCTTTTCTTTTTATTAAGTACTGTATTTAGTTGTTGTTTTTCTTTCGGCTTTTCCCGGTTAGGGGTCGCCACAGCGGAACTCCAGTCCACTAATGACTGGCAGTCAATTTTTATGGTGCCAAGGTGCCAGCTCAACGCCGAGCCTTCAACGAAGGCACGCCCATTCACGCATGTCTTTCGAATGCCACTTGACCACGGGGAGGACATGCAGACTCCACACAAAATTCTGCTAGGGCACAACCTTCTTTCAGCTGTTGGAGGCAATGAGACTGCAAAACAATCCTTAAACTTCGGTTGCTTTTACATGAATGTACTTCACAGTATCACCGATGCAGATCTACAGAAGATACTGTAAAAATATTATCAGCTGTGATTCCAGCAATTGGTAGGGTTTTGTGAGACACACTGGAAAGTATTGACTCTTGATTAAGTGGAGAGAGAGTAAGAGTGAGAGTGAGAGAGAGTGAAATTAAGAATGTGCTAGGTTGATCGGACAGTTATAATAATATACTTTTAGTGAGTTGCTCTCTGTTAGCACTTTATATGAAAAAATCTAAAGCAGTTCTGATGACGTCATTGCTTACAGTAACAAATTCACTTAGAAATGAAGGTATCATATGACAGTGTTGACGGTGTTTTCTTTCAGACTGTCTTGGCTTTAAATATCCCATGCCAATATGTATGGCAGTGAGGAGTTGTGGTTGCAGGAAACTAGTAAATGAGATGTAGGTGTACGAGTTGTGGATAAACAATGACGATAGAAGAAAACTTAGTGCACTATTGTCTTGTTACACATGAGTTTAAGTTGAATACTGTGACTTAAAGGTCACTACATACAGGAAACCATTTCAGACTTGATGGTCAAATGCAGACATCAAGGAGAAGGTCTGGATGTGAGTCCACACTCTTAATATTGCAACCAAACTTAAAAAAGATAGAATAGAGTGACATCACACATCACACCAAGCTTATAGTTACTTTCTAAAGCTTTACTGCACTATAAAAGATATACCTCCTGCTAAGCTAAAGGCATTAAAGATTTTATATATATATCGAATAACAAATACTCAGTGCTATTCAAGGGATGTCACACGATATACAATCATGCTCTTTATGCATGCTTGCATACAGGAAAATTATAATGCAATCATATGAATGCAAAAGGTATGTGCACTTACTAAATTAGCAACTGAATAAATAATTTCTTGCTATCATAATAGCTTACAAAATCATTCTAATTGGATGGCTTTCTGGTGGCTATTCCAAGCCTGTTTATTTTAGTATCTCTGCCAGTAGATAGAATCATAGTAAGTTACAGTAAGTGCAATAATCACTTCAGGTAATGTGTTACATCGGGGTATTTCATTTACATTTACTGATTTAGATGGTGTATTGGTTGGTACAGTGTCACTCTCACGGTAAATGTACATGTGTGGAAGAGTCTCTTTATCAGGTATATAAGTCACTTCTTGGTTAAAATTGACTTCTATTGTAATTCCTTTACACATTTTAGTAGACTGAGTTCAGAACAGTCTCATCTTGTAGTCATTCCTATGATTATGTAAAGACAAGATAGCACTCACAACAAGCTCCGTGCACACAAGAAAATAAATAATACCAAGTCCAAAAAGTCAAAACTGTTGCACGGAGAAGCAGGACTCTTGAAAAGCAATGTCCATGTATACTCAAAAAGGCTGCCTGTAATGGCACACCATCAACTGTTCTTCAAATTCAAAAGTCAGTTACAAAAAGTCACAACTTGCTATTCAGCACTGTCAGGAACTTCCAATTGCATCAGTTAACTTCACCGAACAATAACTTGTAGACATTCAAATGCACTAATCCAAGCGTTCAGCGAAGTTTAAAGGAAAAGAAAAGTTTATTTAACATACGGCTAGCGCTTTCAACAAGGTCTTCTTCAGGCCGTTATACAATTTTTCAAAAACTTTCACATACATTTATAGAGGATGTGACATAAACAATCTGATATCATATCCTGTGCAATTTAAAAACAGTTAAAAATGAAAACATTCACCTAACCATTTAAACACTGTGACATTTAAACACATAGCACTCTTGGTAGGAATAGCAAATATAGCTACTGTTTATAAAAGCATCAAAACTTTTTTGCATCCCTAAAACTATTACAAATAAAATATGTTAGAACTTTAAAATTATAAAACATTCTACTAACCATTTAAAGGCTATTGAGTTAAAATACCTGACTTTTAGTTAGGTATGACTTCTTACAAGCAACATTAGCACATGCGTTGACAAATGCCATAAACTACACTATTATTCGCACGATCATCAACAATTACAGTTCTGTGACTGTTCACACTAAAATACCTTGAAAGACTGAATATTCTACTAAACATTCAGGCATCTTGAAGTAGTATACCTAACATTTCGTTAGGTGTAAAAAATTGTAATATTACCAAGCGCTAAATTCTTGTTACTTATAACACATATAAAACCTACGTGTGTAGGGGGAGGTTTGGGATGAAAGGGGGGGAGGGGAAGGGGGGAATGTGATACTGATGATGGTGTATGAAACAACTGGTGAAAGGTCAGTCATGCCAGACAAGGGGGTGGAATAGAAAGGGTAAAAGGAGTGGGGGGGGGGAAATGTTAGAACTTTAAAATTATAAAACATTCTACTAACCATTTAAAGGCTATTTAGTTAAAATACCTGACTTTTAGTTAGGTATGACTTCTTACAAGCAACATTAGCACATGCGTTGACAAATGCCATAAACTACACTATTATTCGCACGATCATCAACAATTACAGTTCTGTGACTGTTCACACTAAAATACCTTGAAAGACTGAATATTCTACTAAACATTCAGGCATCTTGAAGTAGTATACCAAACATTCCGTTAGGTGTAAAAAATTGTAATATTACCAAGCGCTAAATTCTTGTTACTTATAACACATATAAGACCTAGGTATGTGGGGGTGGGGGGTTGGGATGAAAGAGGGGGGGAAGGGGGAATGTGATACTGATGATGGTGTATGAAACAACTGGTGAAAGGTCAGTCATGCCAGACAAGGGGGTGGAATAGAAAGGGTAAAAGGAGTGGGGGGAAAAAAAGGGGGGGATGATGGGAAGGGGCAGGAAAGCAAGGGATGGCAAATGATCCATACACAAATAGGATCAGAAACTAGGGAAAGAGGCGAGCACAGTGACAGAGTCATGCTAGAAAGTATTAAGCTAAGTGTAAGAATATGACTGGAAAACTAGATTCAGCGAATGGGTTTACCTTTGAGTATAGGTTTGATTGATATCCTGTCATTTAAGCCGGGGCTCCTATCAGCCCTCAATCTAATGAGCCATCTCACCTCTGTCTGTTCTGTTTTATTATACACATCCCCTCTTCTATTACCCGGTTTGTTCAAGTCTATTACTTGAAACACAAAGCTATGTTCCTTCGAGGTATTCGAGACATGTTTGGCCAGTGCATTGGATAAACATAGCATCGTAATTTTATAGACATGCTCCCTAATTCTCTCTTTAAGTTTTCTATCTGTTTTTCCTACGTAAAACGCAGGACAATATCATGAGGTGGCCAAATATATAACATGTTCAGAATCACATGTAGCTGGTGATGTAAATGTGAATTCTTGTTTAGTAGTTGGGTGCGTAAATGCATTGGATTCTTTGATATACCTACATTGGTTACATTTATGACATTTTTTTGTTATATTAATGTTATCACCACTAGGTCCTGCTCTATCTATCCTATTTGGGCCACACAACATCTTATGAAGGTTCATTTTATTTTTATATGTAAATTTAGGGGTATCACCTAACATCTTAGAAATGGTTGCATCTGTTAAAAGGATATCCCAGTGTTTCTTATAAATGTACTTAATGCTATTTACATCCTGAGTAAAATGTATGGGAATCCGAACACACTGATTACTATTATCGGGGAAATGTCCAGGGCTCAATGTGTCAGCATGTTGCACAGCAAAGTATGGATGTGCTCTACCTTCCCTTAGACTGTCTATCTCTCTAAAGTTTTCTTCAATTTCATCCTCTGCATACGACCTCTCCAAAAATTTAGTCCGTAAGTCATCTAACTCACCCAGAAATCCTGGATAGTTAGAGTTCAACCTAGATGCTCTCATCACTTGGCTCCTCATAATATTACTAAATATATGGCCTGGATGCATAGTGCTGCGATGAAGTAAGGTGTTTCTATAGCATTGTTTCCTGTACACCCCTGTATTCAGGGAACCATCAGGAAGCTTTTCTATGTACACATCTAGGTAGGGTATAACTTCTCTCGATTTAGTCATAGAGAATTTTAGAAATTTCGTGTTCATTTTAATTTCCAAAATATTTAATTCCTCCTCTATACCACCCCAAATCAGAAAGAGGTCATCAACAAATCTGGTGTAACAGAGGGCATATTTCCTAAATTTATCAAACTGAAAAAGTGATTCATCCTCCCAATCGGCCATAACTAAGTTGGCGTAGCTATTGGCACAAGAGGTGCCCATAGCTACGCCATCCTTTTGTATATAAATTTGATCATTAAAAATGAAGATGTTAATCATTAATACTATTTCCATTAGGTTACAAATCACCTCAATTCTACCTTCAGAGTAAGTACCTTCCTTCACTAACCGTCTATTAAGCCTCCTGAGTCCATCATGATTTGGTATCACTGTAAAGAGTGACTGGACATCAAATGTTACTAACAATCTATCATGTATGTCATGCTTATTTTGGGTTTCCACCATTTCCTCATATAGTTTAATTAAAAACTGTTTCGTATCCCTTAATATATGCTCATACTTGTTAACTATAGGCCTTAACAAAGATTCCAAGTATAGAGATATGGGCTCGGTAATCCACCCTTTACCTGCAACAATGGGTCTCATTGGTGGACATTCACCATCTTTGTGTATCTTAGGGATACCTTGAATGATAGGTATAATAGGATGTTCAATTATAAAGTATTTAAATAATTCCTCATTAATTTTACCTTCCTTCAACATAGCATCCAAACTGTTGTACACATTAGATATAATCCTATCAACTGTATTAGTGTTAATCTTTTGGTAGAAGCTATTGTCATCTAACATTGAGGTCATCCGTTGTTTGTAGAAATCCATGTCCATCACAACGACTGGACCACCCTTATCAGCAGGCCTTATCATGATTGTCCTATCATTCTTTAGGCTTGTAAGTGCTTTTCTTTGGGTTGGTTTTAAGTTACCAGCCCATCTCTTACTTCTATTAGCATAATCATTCTTATGTAAGTCTTGTTCAACAAGTTGGGAATAAGCTTCTATGAGGGGATGGTAATTAGGAACATAGGTACTAGGTTTTCTGAATGGATGTTGTATTTCCAAAGAATTATGAAAATTTAATTTAATTTGCAAATTACGAATAAATAGTTTCAAGTCAATAACACTATCAGTAATGTCGCTTCTAGTAGATGGAATAAAAGTTAGGCCTTTTTCTAAGACAAACTGTTCTTCTACAGTCAATTCCCTGGTGGATATATTCCACACTAGGGATTTTTGTTCCCTTGCCAGATCTTCTTTAATGTAGGTCCAGTTTGAGTTTGTTCTGCTGGCCTCTTTCTCTGTCTCCCCCTGCTTATGGAACGTCCTCTCGCTCCTCCCCCTCCTCTCCATTGACTGGCAATAGGGAAAGGGTGGGGTGGGCAATTACTCTTACTGGGAGTCCCATTAGTGATGGTGCACGGGGTCAAACTATTATTCATATTATCACCACTTGTACTATTAGTGCCCTCCTCTATATGTTCACATATATCTATTCGTCTATTTGCTTCCTCAAATACAGAGATATCATGTACATTACTCACTGGTGATGCACTACTATTGCTTCTATTATCATGGTGTATTAAAGCTGATGTTACTATAGTTTTGTTTTTCATGCGACCTTGTTCACCTTCTTTTCTTTTAGCTATACTATTGCTACTATGTATATCTGATACATTCAGGTCTCCTTCACTCCGTATATCTGTTAATACATCTTTCTTGTTACTACTGGTATTGTGCAGTTTATCTTGCATCTGTTCTCTACCATCCTTTGGCCCTGTGAGTGAAGTCTCCACTCTAGGCCAGGTGAAGACATTGCCCCTTTTGAAATCGTAGTGTCCCTCCTAATTTTATCTCTTTTTTGTTGTAGTAACTTTTTCTCAAATATGAACACACCATCTAACATCCTGTCTAGTCTAGTGTCTAATATTTGTTTTGGATACAATGTATGTAAACTCACTTGTTGTTCTTTAATTTTATCTCTCAGGGCATTTTCAATGGGCAAAAAATACGTATTCAACAGTTCCATATATTTATAGCTAGTTTCTAAATTAATCTGTTGCCATGAATATAGTAAACCTGTGTATACTGTTCCAGTAGTGGGCATTTTCAAAACCCTCAACCCCCTGGGAACAATTTTACGTGCTATACAGACTTCAAAATGTTGTCTCTGTAATTGGAGACGTTTTAACCTCATAAAATCACTTTCCATCTCTTGTAACCTTATATTAAGCCCTTGATAATCATGTAGTATGTTTTCATTCTCATCATTACCAATAGAAAAATTGTAATTAAGTAATGGATTGTTCTCACCTTTAACAGCATTCTCAAACCTGCTATTGTTAACTGCAGGACACGTTTGGGATTTCAAAACAACTTCCGGATTATAAGGTAGTTCTATAGAAGAACTTTCAACATTTTTATCTGCCATGCGTGTGTGAGTGGTATAAAATAAATAAAACCACAATGTAAAGACAAGATAGCACTCACAACAAGCTCCGTGCACACAAGAAAATAAATAATACCAAGTCCAAAAAGTCAAAACTGTTGCACGGAGAAGCAGGACTCTTGAAAAGCAATATCCATGTATACTCAAAAAGGCTGCCTGTAATGGCACACCATCAACTGTTCTTTAAATTCAAAAGTCAGTTACAAAAAGTCACAACTTGCTATTCAGCACTGTCAGGAACTTCCAATTGCATCAGTTAACTTCAAACAATAACTTGTAGACATTCAAATGCACTAATCCAAGCGTCAGCAGTTTAAAGGAAAAGAAAAGTTTATTTAACATCCAGCTTTCAACAAGGTCTTCTTCAGGCCGTTATACAATTTTCAAAAACTTTCACATACATTTATAGAGGATGTGACATAAACTATCTGATGTCATATCCTGTGCAATTTAAAACAGTTAAAATGAAAACATTCACCTAACCATTTAAACACTGTGACATTTAAACACATAGCACTCTTGGTAGGAATAGCAAATATAGCTACTGTTTATAAAAGCATCAAAACTTTTGCATCCTAAAACTATTACAAATAAAATATGTTAGAACTTTAAAATTATAAAACATTCTACTAACCATTTAAAGGCTATTGAGTTAAAATACCTGACTTTTAGTTAGGTATGACTTCTTACAACATTATGACAAATGCCATAAACTACACTATTATTCGCACGATCATCAACAATTACAGTTCTGTGACTGTTCACACTAAAATACCTTGAAAGACTGAATATTCTACTAAACATTCAGGCATCTTGAAGTAGTATACCTAACATTCCGTTAGGTGTAAAAAATTGTAATATTACCAAGCGCTAAATTCTTGTTACTTATAACACATATAAAACCTACGTGTGTAGGGGGGGGGGTTTGGGATGAAAGAGGGGGGGGTGGAATGTGATACTGATGATGGTGTATGAAACAACTGGTGAAAGGTCAGTCATGCCAGACAAGGGGGTGGAATCGAAAGGGTAAAGGGAGTGGGGGGAAAAAAATGTTAGAACTTTAAAATTATAAAACATTCTACTATTCACTTTCCCCCCCTCTTTCATCCCAACCCCCCCCCCTACACACGTAGGTCTTATATGTGTTATAAGTAACAAGAATTTAGCGCTTGGTAATATTACAATTTTTTACACCTAACGGAATGTTAGGTATACTACTTCAAGATGCCTGAATGTTTAGTAGAATATTCAGTCTTTCAAGGTATTTTAGTGTGAACAGTCACAGAACTGTAATTGTTGATGATCGTAAATAATAGTGTAGTTTATGGCATTTGTCAACGATGTGCTAATGTTGCTTGTAAGAAGTCATACCTAACTAAAAGTCAGGTATTTTAACTCAATAGCCTTTAAATGGTTAGTAGAATGTTTTATAATTTTAAAGTTCTAACATATTTTATTTGTAATAGTTTTAGGGATGCAAAAATTGTTGATGCTTTTATAAACAGTAGCTATATTTGCTATTCCTACCAAGAGTGCTATGTGTTTAAATGTCACAGTGTTTAAATGGTTAGGTGAATGTTTTCATTTTTAACTGTTTTTAAATTGCACAGGATATGACATCAGATTGTTTATGTCACATCCTCTATAAATGTATGTGAAAGTTTTGAAAATTTGTATAACGGCCTGAAGAAGACCTTGTTGAAAGCGCTAGCCAGATGTTAAATAAACTTTTCTTTTCCTTTAAACTTTGCTGAACGCTTGGATTAGTGCATTTGAATGTCTACAAGTTATTGTTCGGTGAAGTTAACTGATGCAATTGGAAGTTCCTGACAGTGCTGAATAGCAAGTTGTGACTTTTTGTAACTGACTTTTGAATTTAAAGAACAGTTGATGGTGTGCCATTACAGGCAGCCTTTTTGAGTATACATGGACATTGCTTTTCAAGATTTCTGCTTCTCTGTGCAACAGTTTTGACTTTTTGGACTTGGTATTCCTATGATTATGCCTGATACTCTGTCCATTTCTGGTTTCACGCTATAGAATAGCTTATTGCTACTCCAAGTATTTTTGAAATGGATTCTGAATGCTTACAGCCTCTCCAAGCGTCATGGTACACACTTTTTTTCTGATCTGTCATTTCATATTTTTTGCTTTTACAGAGATTTGTGATAATCTGATTTCACATTTGATATACAGATTAGGTAGGCAACTTTATCTTCATATTAGGTAGGCAACTATCTTCATTATCCTTTCTATCAACAACTAAGCAGGAGTGTATCTAAATGGTTGCAGTGGCATATCTCTGCAGTTAAGCAAAGCTACACTGCAAGCCTGTCTTTAGGTGGCAAGACATTGTTTTTGATGTTTTTGACTGTATGACATTTTTTAGCCTGCCCATTAGATTATGGGTACACTGAAACATGTATTGAAACTCTCAATCCTCTGACATTGTAGAGCACTCTTGACTGATGAACTCCTGATTGTATTCATAAGTAAGGATATCAGGGATTCCATGATGTGATAAAACTGCATTTATCAGCATAATGACTGATTGTGAAGATATGTATTAAAAATGATGACCTTCGATACTTTGAATAATAGTCAACACAGATGATGTACTGACTGTCCTTGAAATGAAGAAATCAGTCATTAATTTACTGTATGGCCTGACTGGTATTCCATGCGCACTGCAATATTTTTAGCATTACGTTTATAAAACATATTGCACGTGTCAGTTTCTGACACTAAGTTGTATTTGACAAGATGTATCAGACCAAAACATTATGTTATGTGTCCTTTCTTCACACTTTACAATACCCACATTTTCATGGATTCCTTCCAGGATTTTTTTTATAATTGGTATGGTACAATTACTTTTTGAGCTTTGATTTGAACAGCATTTCTTGTGACAGGTAAATTTCATCTCAGAAAGTATTGCACATTTGGATGGGTAATGGAAATGTTTTTTTCCATCTGGCCATCTTGGCAGTACCATCTCTGTGAGTCTGTGAATCATTGACAACACAGAGACATAAATAGTGGTTTCTCTTCAGTCCATGAATCATCTTGACTGGTTGCATGGTGACCTATAGTTTTCTACACTTACATCTGCACACTGTGGAGTCAGTGCCTTGCTGTTCATCAACTAACCTGCCCAAGATATTTGGTTGCTTTTTTGACACAACCTGACATAGTAGATTGTATTCTCTGTTGTTACACATTCTTTATAGTCCTGAAATTTCAATGTATGACCAGAATAAGGCAGTAGAGAAGTTTCAGACTGACAATGAGCTCTAACTGCATCCTCAATTATTACATTACATTCTGCTCTGGTATCAAATGTAAGTGAGAGGCTTCTAAATTTAAGGACAACTTGCTAGTCTGGAATGTTTACAGTGATAGTACGGTTGATTTTCTTTGCCCAGTAAAGAAACTGCATATATCATTTCTACACACGTGGACCATATTCAGAAACAAGTCTGACAGAGTGATAGAACTGTTTGAGTCTGACAGGAGCCAGACTTGTGTTCAACACCCTAATGGTTGACTGTCCTCCAAGCAATCATTAGTGTATGACATCCTGTTCTTGCAGAAAATATTGAAGTTACACTGTCAGGGGATTTTCTCCATTTACTGAGACAGTGTGACCTCTGAGTTGGTGTATATAAATAACAGGGGTGGTACTTCTATCACTTTGACTACTGTTTGCACTTCTGACTCGATCACAAGGGAGTCAAGCTACTGTCAGGTAGCCAACTTAGATTGACAGTTATTTCAATTGATGATGGGGTCATCAGTCTTATTTGCACAAGTGTCTTGCAAAATGTTTTGTTGCCCGTCTTTCTTTTCTGAAGATTTGCAAACTTAACAAAAAGGGATTAGACAGTACACATTCCTGACTCCATTGAGCATTGGACACGACCTCTTATCATGCTGATAACCGCAGCTTGAACAAAATGGTGGTTGTCTGAATGTTTTTCATTTTAGCTGTATAATGAAGCACAAATGTAGCAATGACTCCCTTTAGTGTCCATATGGTCTGAAACATTTTTCAAATTGAAGTTTGCTTCAATATGTTTATTCTACCTAGTGTAACAGATTTTAGTGTCCTTTTAACTTTACAAACATGTGAGTCCTCAGCTAGTACTTTCATTTATATGCTAGATAGTTGTAATGCTCTATGCACATTAGCATCTTAGTTGAAAGTTAAATCAGACTCTCACAGTAGATTATTTCTTACTTCAGCATTTTCAGTACCGCAGACAACTCTGTCTTTCATCAGTGAATCATGCAGGTGTCCAAACTTAATTTACATATATCTTTAAAGACTGCCAGGTCAGAATGTAGCTCTGAATTCAGATTAAATATTTTAAGGGGAGATTCTGAGAGATTCTCTCTACCTGAGCTAATTGAGAAGACAAAATTGCACAGAGGAACACCTCTTTAGAGACTAACTACCAGGTCTCTGAAGTGAACACTCAGCTGGCTGCCAGACCTGGCCACACTAGTGTTCTTTTTACCAGCCCATGGATTGTAGTACCATTGGCATCCCTCAAGCACACACACATACACACACACACACACACACACACACACACACACACACACACACACACACACACACACACACACACACAGTCACTCACAGACTCCCAGACATTCCCACAAACATCCATACATTTTTTGTAAACGCACATACAGAGATGCTTATGCTCAAGGAACTGCTCACTCACACGCATGCATGTATACACACACACACACACACACACACACACACACACACACACACACACACACACACACACACACACACACACACACACACACACACACACACACACACACACACACACACACACACACACCTACAGCTCTGCTATACTTACCTGTACTTGACGAATGAGCTTTGACCATTCCAACTCTAAGGATGAATGAGTGCACACCATCAAAATATTTCACATATTTCTCCCCTTTAAAAAAAAACAAAAAACCCCTCAAATAACAAGTAATCCAGACCTGCTGCCATTTCTAAGGGGAGAGCACATGGCTAATGGGAAAACTGCCTCTGAATCCCTTAGGATTACTGCAATGTGAAAATCTTCTGAGTTAATGCATTTACATTGCAGTGAGATGTTCTGAATTCCCGGGTAAAAACCTGAATGGCATTGTCTCCAGTTAGGTGACAGAAGGTAGTAATCTGTACCTTTTTGCATATTTCAATTCTAACAAATGTAATCCTGTAAATATTTAATTTCTGCAACTGTTACTTCCAGTTTTCTGCCAAACAGGGGTCCAGACCCTGCTAGACAGGGGTCCAGAGAAGTAAATATTGTGGGAAGAAATATCCAGGGAATTGCTATGGCTAGGCTTGCATAGGCCCTAGGGCCGATTGCCTAGTACCAACCTATGAACCTATGAACTCTCTTGGTGCATCAGGGATACTGGTAGTGGCATTATAGATGCCATGATGATTTATAGAACACAACCTTCTCAAACAAAAGGTGGGATATGAAATTTATCTGTTCTCACAATGCCATCACAATGCTGTGTTCTATAAATGATTCATAGATGATTTGATTGTTTTATGGAAGGGTATGGAAGAAGAATTTAATCAGCTTTTTCTTTTTGTAAATTCTAGTATTTCTTTCCTAGAGTTCACTATGAGTGATTTTGGGAGAGTTATTAACTTTTTAGACATTACAGTATCTCTTAGTGATGAGGGTAACAAGCTTAAACATAAACATTTTTAGGAAAGAGACTTTTGTAAACCAACGTCTAGATAGAAAAAGTCAACACCCTTATCATATGAAAAAGGGTGTAGTCAAAGATTAAATTATTAGGCTTAGTAGGCTGACTAGCGACAAAAGCATTTTTGAACAAGAAACAGAAACTTTAAGAATATTTTTCCGGTCCAGAGGTTACGATACTGATTGGCTAAACCAATCCTGTATAAGGATCAGTCAGAAGGTTCATTGGCTAGAGGTGACACACCCACTTCCCATAAGCTTCCCTGATTCATTATCCAGGAGCATTTTCACTCCCCATCCCTGTAGCTATGTCTCTGATAAGAAACATACTCAAAGAAATCTGGAAAATTATTTTAGGAAATGGGGAATTAGTTAAAATACTTGGGGATAATCCATCATTTACATGTAAGAGGTTGCAAAATATGAAATCTTTGTTAGAATGCCATTCTTCTACAAGTTTAGTTAGACATGGTACACCAGGTACATATAAATGCAGAAGATGCAAACAGCGCTGGTACATTTGTAACACATGGAATGTTCATATAAAGGAACTTAATTAAACATTTGGTCAAAAAGTTGATACCATTTTAACTCCCAGGCAGTGGTTTCCTTGGGAATTTGTGATTGTTGCCTAAGTTATTATGTGGGTAAGTCCATTAGGAAGTTATCACGGAGAATTTATGAATGCACCCTGGCAATAAGGAATGGGGATATGAGTAACTCTTTAGCCAAACATTCATTAAGTTGCTCTAATTTCAAAAAAATTCATTTTTATGTTCTTGATGCTATCTGTACAAAAGACTACTCACGTAACTACAATATTTTATTAGAATGCCGTGAATCACAGTTACAGATTAAAATACTAGTGGAAAAAAGTCCAGGGCTGAATGAATCAGAAAACATTAATTTTTTTTTTATTAGCACAAAGGCTGTAAAAGTTGATCATTTGATGATGAGCTATTTATTGGTACAAAGTGCTCTAGGTTCATAGGTTCATAGGTTCATAGGTAGGTACTAGGCTATCGGCCCTAGGGCCCATACAAGCCTAGCCAAAAAATGTACCCTGGCTTTTGCCACCCAAGAAAATTATTTTCCTGTCCCCCTGTCGAGCAGAGCCACAGAAGTGATCCCCAGGGTGAATTTCCCATTTCCCATCCAATCATCAAGATTTTTCTTGAAGAGTGCTAATGAGGAGCTCTGTTTGACATAGATAGGTAGTCTGTTCCAGAGTATGGGAAGTCTCTGGTATAGGAATCTATCCCCCAGCATGTTCTGTTTATTGTGGTGACAAGGTTTAGGTCCCTAGAGCATGTAGCTCAGAGGGACTGGGATTTCTTTAAGTGGAGCATGTCCAACAGCTCTGGGTTTGACATAGCTTTGTATGTTAGGCAGAGATTGCCCCTGAGTAGGCAATATGTGATGGAGTAAAGCTGTAGTTTTTTGAGATGGTCTGCATAGGGCATCTGTTTGAGGCCAGTAATCCTCTTTGTGAGGTATTTCTGTGGTCTTTCCAGTTGTTGTAGATGTCTTGTGAGGTACATACCAAAAGGGGCATTGTACTCTATAATGGGTCTAATGAGTGATGAGTAGAGGGGAACAATTACCTCTTTTTTTCTGGATGAGAATCCTTTTGTGATGAGATGAGCCACGTAGAAGGATTTTCTGACCACTGTGGCAATGTGATTATCAAAGGAGAGACTACTGTCCACCTGTATCCCAAGGTCTCTTATCACATTTTCGGCATTAAGTAGACTACCAGCTATGTGGTAGTTCATGGGTACAGAGTTTTTACCAAAGGGGATGACAATACACTTTTTGGCAATGAGCTTCAGGCCATGGCTTTGACACCAGGTATCTGTCTCAGTGAGGCCCTTTTGTAGTTTGTCCACATTATGGCTCCTAGTTTGCAGTCATCTGAAAACTTTGTTAGCCAAAGACCTTCTGTGTTGGCCTGCACTTCAGAGAAGTAGATACCAAACAGGAGAGGACCCAGGACTGAACCCTGAGGTACTCCACTTGTCACTGGTCTGATGTCGGATTTGGAATCCGCTACTTTCACAGTGTGGGTTCTGTCCGTGAGCCAGTTGGCAACCCATCTTGTGACATAGGGATTTATACCTAGTTTAGTGAGCTTATCTATAATTCCAGAGTGGGGGATGGTGTCGAAAGCCTTGGTGAGATCTAGATACGCTGTGTGAACCATTTACCCTCATCTATGGCTTTGGTGACTGCTTCAAAGAATTCGATCAGGTTTAGGAGACATGATCTGCCTTTTACAAATCCAAACTGGGTAGGGTCCAGAGTTTGGAGATTACCAATGTCTTTGTTTATGAGTTCCACAATGATACATTCCATGGCCTTGCAGACCAGGCTCATCAGGCTAATGGGGTGGTAGTTCCCGGGGTCCGTCATGGGTCCCTCTTTATGGAGTGGGATAACCGTCATGGGTACAAAGCCTGAGGTGAGGCTATGATTGAACATGGTACTTAGGTAGGGTGCCAGTTCATTCTGTAGTTTGTGTAGAACACAGCCTGGGATATTGTCAGGTCCCATGGATGCTGTGTTCTTGGCTTTGGAGAGTGTGTTTTTTACCTGTGCAGCCGTGATTATAGGAACTTTGCTTTCTTCTGGTATAGAGATGGGCCCTCTAGGGGGTGAGAGGGGGGTAAAGTTAGCACTGAACCTGTCTGCTAGGATGTTGGCAATATCACTTGGTTCTGTATATTTAGTGTCATTGTGTTGTAACTCAGAGCAGATCTGAGTGTTCCCATTTAGATTCTTGACATAGCTATAGAATGCTTTGTGGTTGTGTTTAGAGTCAGTGGCAATTTTGTTTTCGTAACTAGCTTTGGAGGATTTTATGAGGGATCTCAGCTTCTTACTGAAGATGACCAGGGAGTTCCTCCAGTCATAGGATTTTACTCTTTTTTTGCAACAGTTTCTTTCTTCTGTTGTAGAGTTTGTTTATGGCAGAGGACCACCAGATTGGCTTCCTTTTTTTGGAGGATAACATCTTGGTTCTATTAGGGATAGCATGATCCATGCACTCGTGTAAGTGCTTATAAAGTGCATTTGTGTAGGATTCGGCAGTCATACCTCTATTGTCCGTCTGCATGGGTGTCAAGAAGTTTGCCACTTCTATCTTAAGAAGTGTGAAGTTGGCTTTGGAGAAGTTTTTTATGATGGTTTCCCTAATTGGGGGTGGGGGTGGGATGTGGCTGTCTAGGCTGATTAGCTTGTGGTCGGATCTGACCAACGAGAAATTGACCTCTGGTGTGGAATACCGGTTTCCCATGTTGGTAATGACCAGGCCAAGGATATTGCTGCCCTGGTGGGGGTGTGAATAAGTTGATCCAAGGCATTGGAATTTATGAATTCTAGAAAACGTTGAGCAAAAGAGTTGGTACATGAGTAGTTTTCCCAGTTAATGGTGGAGTAGTTGAAATCGCCCATTATTAGGGTGTTGGGTTGTACCCTAATACTTTCCAGTGTATCAAGAAATGAGGAGTGTGAATCTTGGGGCATGGTGGGGGGTCTGTAGCAAGCTACAATTTGGATTGCGGTCTTGCCCAGAGTTAGTTGCACTTGGATAATCTCGGATGCATTATGCTGTGCAACTAGCCTGGAGGTGTGGATACCCTTAATGAATATGGACACGCCTCCACCTTTAGTGCTTCTTTCTGGGTTAGGTGGCCGAAAGGTGTGGTATGAATTGTAGCCTGGTAATGCAGGGGTACTCTCTGGAGCTTTGAACCAGGTCTCTGTCACTGCACAGATGTCAATGTTCTCCATTTTAAGGAGTGCCTCAAGTGAGTGCATTTTGAGGTTTAGACTTCTAGCATTAAGTAACATTACCCTCAGATTTTGCTTGCTTGTACCTGTTACGGTGGTGAATTTGTCATTTGAACCTTGCCTAAAAAAGGCACTACAGGGGTAGCAAGTGCCTTAGCCAGTATCCGGAATCCTAAGGGCGACAGGTGCAGGCCATCTCTTGCAAAGCATCGTGGACTGTCAATCATGTCATCCCAGGCAGACAAATACTGGATCCCCTTAGAATGACACTAGAGGCTTAGCCAGTTGCTGAAGTCAATCATTTTGTCCTTGTACTGTGGTATCATTCTGGGTGATGGCAGGATGCTACTCAGGGTTAGGGTCATACCTGCCAGGGATACAAGATCGGAGAGCTCCTCCATGTCTTTTTTCATGTAGTCCAGGGAGGTACATCTCAGGTCATTCACACCAACATGAACAATGACAGTGTCATATTTGTACTTATTGTGGAGTGACCTGAGTGCGTGCGTTATGTGGTGGATCCTGGCACCTGACAGGCAGCTGACAGTAACTTTCTCCTTGTTTAGTCTAGTGAGTGGAACATCAGTGTGCCTGACTATAGTCACCTATGACTAGAGTGTTGGGTACGTTGTTATGCCTTATGGGCTGTGGTTGAGTGGCACACTGAGTCTGTGGGCTATGTGTCATTTGGGTTGTGTGTATTGTCCGTGTTAAATTTTCTTTGTGATAGTTTTAAGTATGTTTTTTATGTTTGTAACTTTAAAAAGATGCAGTTTGTAGAAATACATTTTGATTGCTTGATATTTGTCATGTGATCCTAAAGCTACCATTTTTAAACTTTGGTGAATGTCACGAGTTTTAGGTTCTGAAGAAGTTCTTAATTAATTAAAAGAACTAAAGCTCTAAGTGTACAGCTGCATCTGAGACTGTTTTGTGCTGCTTATAATAGAACTTTTTGTTGGATTGGTTGCTGTTCTCTGTTCTAAGCCAGTTTTTGTTTTATATATATATATATATATATATATATATATATATATATATAATTTAGAACTGTGAAGTTAAATCAGAAGAAGAGAAAGAAATATGTTAGGGTCAGGGACAGCAACAGAGTTTGCCTGGTAGGGAGTGTGTTTCAACTTAGGTGAGTAGGATAATGGTAGTATGAGTAGGATGTGTTCCGACTTAGGTAAGTTGACAAGAGAGAAGGACCATGCAGACGACTATAGTGAAAGGAACATAGCTCATTATAGTTTGGTAAGTTGAAAAGAAAGCGGGAGCAGTAAGAGACTGAGACAGTAAATCAGAGATGAGTTACGTCAAATCATTTCAGTTAACACCAAACAAGTTTTTCAGAGAGTGTGTGTGTGTGTGTGTGTGTGTGTGTGTGTGTGTGTGTGTGTGTGTGTGTGTGTGTGTGTGTGTGTGTGTGTGTGTGTGTGTGTGTGTGTGTGTGCGTGCGTGTGTGTGTGCGTGTGTGCGTGTGTGTGTGTGTGTGTGTGTGTGTGTGTGCGCGCGCGCGCACATGCATGTGGTGGGTACTATAACTGAAACAGAGTCAGGCTCTCAACTGTTCAGATTTTTGCCTCATAGTTTTGGTCTGGTTTTCATAAAATTGTGGGTTTCTAGCAATTTATTCAAGATTTAAGTCAGAAAATAATGACAGGTGTTTGGGTTTCATACTTAATACTCTTCAGAAAATTCATGCAAATGCAAAACCTGTTATTCTGTCTACTTTTTAAGTTTGTAAGAGCAATATTTAAAAATTGCCCTATTTTTCAGCCTTTGTCCCCCCCCCCCCATTATTTATGGCTTTGTCCCGATTTCTTTCTCTAACAGGTTGAGAGGTATGGTGCAGAGCAGTTAAGGAAGGTGAGCAGAAGTAAGGCCCATACATCATGCAGCTCAAGAAAAAGTGAGTAGAGTGCATCAAAATGATACATGCTGAAATCATAAGCAATGAGACTTGGGTGGCTAGATAGGCGTAATTTACAGGAAAGACTGCAATAAGTGCTTGCAGAGAGACTTGGACTGTGGTTAGAAGAAGAGAAGAGGCAGAAATATGATATGGTGGAAGACCTTAATTTTTATCTCATTGTGACTGGTCTCTTGGTTCTGTACAGAATGAAATAGAGAGTTTGTGGTGGGATAACATTTTTTTGTGTAGATGAAGTGAAACTAGATGTTATTTTTTAATCACAGCAGCTAATGTTTTCCTATCAGTTGCATTACAACAGAAGCTCATAAATAAGGGAGATAAACAATAAAATCAATGCAGTTGCCAAATATGTCCACTAGATGGTACTGCTGTTTAAGAAGATCTTGTTTGTGTTAGGTAAACAAGCATTAGTTTGTCTACTGCTGTCTGCAGATAAACAGTAATGGCAGGTGTTTTCCATTACTAGGGGCACTGTAAATTACTGCAAAAAGTCAAATGGTCTCCTACTATGATTGCACTGTTGCCGGTAAACAGAAAATTTCTGCTACACAAAATGATAGGCTGATAAAGAGAACAATGACAAAAGCAACACGTAACTGCAAAATCTACCCTGGTCTACATAGTGTGTTTAATAGGGTCTATATTATATTCTCGAAAGCCGACAATGTCGAATCCAATATTGTCGACACGAGAATAGCGAAAATGCAGAACATTGAACGGGTAAACGGAAATCTCCGTAAGGGGAGATTTCCATTTACTTCAATGTAGTGCGGTCTCGGAGCTGGTATATTTAAGTAGCGGGGGGTTTGGGAGGTGCAGGGGGCTTGCCCCCCTGCCTATACCCCTTAGATTTTTTATTTATTTTTATGAACATTCAAAATTTTAATAGTTCAATCAATAAAGGTCGGCCTTTATTGATTCGAACTATTAAACTTTCACTGTTCTAATATAGACCCTGTTTAATATAAGATTAAGTGTTCTGCTAAACTATAGTCTTAACTGCTAAAATCACTGGAAATACAAAATTAGTCTTTAAGCTTCAGTTGCTCCAATATGCACCTGTAGTAGCAGTACTGAGGTAATGTGCTGAAGACTCTGTATAAATCACTTCCTATGTTTTGTAAAATACCAGTACCTACTGTTGAATGATGAGTGGAGCCAGTAAATGCAAGTTAGCAGTGGTTTACTGTACACACAGCAAAACTCCATCTGCATGCACATGTAAGACTTACACATAGCTAGCTTGCTTAATACCACCCCCCCATGTCCTTCCTTAAACTACAGTTTGTATCGAGATACAAAAGTCACTGTTCTTCATCCTCCCTCTTTAACTTTGTTTCTTATTTCAAATACATGAACAAATTTACTTTAATATTTTCTTTAAACACATTCCAGAATTAAACATTATATTAACAGTTCAACATGGCCTATCCGATTTCAAGTCCAATTCACTGTATATATTTAGGATTGGGTTTGCAGACTCTTCCTGTCTGTGTCACATACAGATTTTGATTGGAATTAGAAACTGGATTGTGTACAGTAGAGGTAGAAATTTAAAGGATATTTTGGAAAGGAATACAGCAGGATCTAAGGGACGTTATAGGTCCCGGATGTACAAATGTGGTTGTTGTAGCCACTGTAAATACATCAACGATGGTCCTTATGTGGCAGTTGAGGGCTACCATCGAACCCTTGAATGTCCAGGAAGAGGTACTTGCACCACAACAAATATTGTTTATATAGCAACTTACAGTACATGCTCAGCATTCTACATGGAGAAAACCATACGTAGATTAAAAGGATAGAACTGCTGAGCATGCGAGGGACATCAAAAACACGAAAAATAGTAGTGCATCGTACAATCATTCAGTATGTTGTTCAAACTTTAAAAGACTTTTGGTTTTATAATTGATAGGGTTGAAATGAACGAAAGGGGTGGTAATTTTAAAACTGCTAGAGTTGTATGAAACAAGGTGGCAATTGAGGCTGAATGCCAAAAATTTTATAGGGATCAATGACAATATTTCTATTGTCCCACTTTTGAAGCAGAGGTCTATTAACATCTAGATGTCGGGAAGGAGGTTTAAACACAATTTGCTTACCGTTGTATTTTGGTTTTATATTTGGTGTGTGATGAATAGTTGAGTTAATTATGTGATTTATAGTGACATTTTAATAATTCATTCAGTGGTTTTTGGTGTTCAATATTTATTTTAATTTAGGCAGCAGTCAATTAGCTATTTGTGATGTCATAGGATTTTAATATAAAAAGGAAGTGATGTTTTGTATGATGACTCTGATGAAGCCTGGGATGTGCAGATGAAAGCTCTCAGTCATCTTTCTGTGCAATAAAGCAGTTTCTCTCTCGAACAGTGGTGTGGTGTGCCCTACGTTTTTTTATTTTTTTGTGTGTTAATTTTCTATTTCAACTCCACCCTGTGTGTGATGGTTGACGTTTTAGAAACAGGAACTGTCTTTAGAGGTTTATTAAGTACTGAAACATTACTTTCTACTTCAGAACCGTTTGAAAAAGCGTCATCTTGGAGCTGATTAGCTGGTGATTCAGTCAAGGAACTGGAATCACTAGTACACACAGTTTGTTGTGGCTTTGGCTCTGGGACAGGCAAAATATGTTTGCTATTTCTTTTGTAGTCTACTCCTTCTGACTGAATGATGTAAGACCTTGGTTCAGCACAAATGTCCCTCACAATTCCTACATGATCATGACCTTTTGAAGTCTGCATTTTAACAACTTCACCTTGCAACAATGGTCGAAGAAGTCTACTGGTTTTGTTATAGAATAATTTCTGTGCGTGATGCTTTTTTCGATAGTTGAGCTTGAACTAACTTATTGCTCTTTGAGGTTGGTATTAACAGCTGTTTGCTTAGTGGAAGGGTTGTTCGTGTTTGTCTTGACATCAGTCTTTGAGCTGGTGAACCAAGTGTCTGGTTACGAGGAATGTTCTGAAGGTTTAGTAAATTGAGGAATACATCAGTTTCATCACTTTTGACTTTTCCATTAAATGCTTTTCACTGCAGACTGCACGTTCAACCAGGCCATTGGCTTGTTGGTATTCTGGACTGTGGTTACATGAATAAAATCCCAAGATGCAGCAAATTCTTTAAAACATTGATTAGGGAATTGTGAATCATTATCTGAGATGACTTTATGTGGGCTTCCGTGGGCTGAGGAGTATCATTTTAGCTTTGTAATAACTGCATACTTATCAACTGTACAGATTTTTGCAGAATGTCTAGATTTTTGCCTCATATTTTTGGCCTGTTTTTCAAAAAAATTGTGATTTTTTTTTTTGGCAAATTAGTGGCAAATCATTAAAGATTAAATTTAAAAAATAATGACAGACATTTGAGTTTCAGACTTCATACCATTCAGAAAATCCATGCTAAAGTAAAATCTGTTATTCTATTAACTTTAGGGTACAGTAAACAAACTGGCTGTAAATTACAGTGAACTAAGCTTCAAGTATAATATCTCAGAAAACAAAAATCAAAACTCAGGCTTAGAAATGCAAGTAGTAACTTTTTAATGTGTAAAGCAAGCTGTCAGGATAGAACTCTTCTTCAGTGCAAAAGTAGAAATTTCCATACACTATTCACTATTTTAAGAAGCCAATAGTTATCACATGTTACACAAGCACCAATGACAATGCAAGGGAAATTTATCAATGTACAGAAAATTTTCAAGTGTACCTTAAAACTTCATTCTTGCACTTGAACATTTTCTGTACATTAATTGTCCTTGCATTGTCATTGTCAGAGCTTGGCAGAACATCTCAGTGTGTGCCTTGCTGTATTGTCTGATCTCTCAAACATTTATTAGACCCCCCCCCCCCCCATTAGACCAGTAGTCACAGAGAAAGGCAATCTGGCTGAACCGTTGACAAAGTGGATTCAGAGAACTATTAATCTTATCAATGTTGTTTGTCTTTTTGGCTTTTCCCGGTTAGGGTCGCCAGAGTGGAACTCCGGTCTGTCAATGATTGGCAGTAGATTTTTTATGGGGCTGAGTTGCCAGCCTGATGCCCAACCTTCAGCAAAGGCACGCCCATTTACACATGTCTTTTGGAGGCCACTCGACCGCGGGGAGGACATGCAGACTTCACAGAGAAGGCACTCCAGTCGTGAGTCGAACAGGAGAACCTCTTGCTGTGAGGCAACAATGCTACCGCTGTAACTTTTAATCTTATTAATACTAAGACAATAATCATTTTTGTGTTAGCAGATAGTTGGTGGATGAGTTTTTAACCTCATTGTGGATGCTCAGCTTTATCTGTTTCTGTGATCTACAATTATTGCACAGAAATATAAAACATGATCAAGGAACTGAGACTCTTAGTTGGTTCTTTCAGTCCTGTCTGATAACACTGGCTTGGGAATTAACCACGTGTATGCTGCATTCTTTAGTGATGGAGAATAATAATTTTTTTTTGTTTAATGGTTATTATTTTATAGAGAGGTCTGTGGCACAGTATTGGTGGGGGCTGCTATGACCTCCTGCTATACTTGTGTATACGTTAATCACCGTGAATCCTAGCATGTGCTTTCAGCTAAAAACAGATTCAGAAAAGATCCAAGAAAATCGTCGCACAAGCAGTATGCAACGATTTTCTTGGTGGTTTGTGCATTTTTTCGTCTTTTACTAGATTCAGAAAATATGTTGTTTATTATACTTGCTTTACTGATAACCTGTTTTTATATAACTGTACATAAAATGCATTAGATCAATTTTTTTTAAATTTATTTAAAAGATTATAAGTTACCTCTAGCTGAGTATGACTTTTAGAAGAAATTAAGTTGATTTTTTTGATATTTGTGTATCTTTAAGAGAATTAATCTGTTTACAAAATGTATAAAAACATGATTATGACATTTCTTATGTATACTTTCAGAGTAGCCAGCCCAAATACGTGATTAGAAGCATTCATTTTAACATTATTGCGAGAGTTTCCAGGAATACCACTGATGGAGATGATTTCTGTGAATTGTTTTGAACACTGAGATACATTTTTGAGAATGTTGATTATCTCAATGATTTAATACAATGAAGGGGTTAAATCTGAATGTGACAGAGGGAGGACACGTGCTTTTTATTTGGCAAAGCATGAGCAGGGTATGCTGGAATCTTGTGTTGACACAGGGACTGTCAGATTTGAATATGCCATGAGATAGTCATCTAAAGTAAGAGTTGTAAAGAAGTTATTTCAAAGTATTGTTACACATTTTGGTGTACCTACTGTGTATACAAATTACAGTGGATTATCAAGGAATTGTTCACATAGAATATTATTGCCAGACAAAAGCTCTTTTGTGATGGGGTGTGTTGAACCACAAAATGTCTCTCATGCACACTGCATAAATGTACCTACACTGGTGGTTCAGTGACTGGGAATTGTCACATGCACGTTGTGTCAATAAACAGTGGTAAATGAGACTTTGATGGTTAAGGCATTTTGTACTGGGAAGTCAGATAGATATTAACGGAATATGTATGTATATCAGTATGTTTAAACAGTTTAAAAATAATGAAAACAATTCTTTATTTAAACATGTTAAGTTACATGCAGGACCTGAATTCTGTTTTGTTGCTATTAGAAATTGTGCAGGCAGAGTTTAGAGCTGATGGTTTTGTGAAAAAAACCAATGACTGAACAGTCTAATTTGTAGTGCTTTTTTACTGCATGTATTAAGCTTGTTTTTATGTTACTCTCTTAACCCCTATCTAAAATACAGGAATTTGTCTAAATAAATTTGCTCCATGTCCTCTTTTAACTGAACTGTGTTCCCACTGATTGATTTTCAGTAGCTTTTAAGTATTTTAATTGGTGAATTTGTGAATATTTCCCCCAAGGAAGCTTTATCTTTTTGCATTACTGGTGGTACCACTCAGAGAGAAAGCGCTGGTAATTTGAGGGAGTACACAGCCCATCCATGATGAAGCAAAAGTGGGAACGTTAAGATATGTTTGCTGGATTATTGAGGTGTTAGCACTCTGTTGACCATTTGGCTTATAGCATTTATATGTACTTTGAGATTACAGGCACTGCTTCTGTAGCATTAGGAATGTTTCTCTCGCTACTGACATACCTCAAGGAATATTCAGCTGCCATGTAAGGAAAGTGAAACAAGAAAAACAGCATATAACATTTTCTTTTTAAAACAATGCTACTTCCTGTTAGAATTTATTTTAAACCTGACTTCAGAAATTACAAGTTTAGGTGATGTGCCTAATGGAAATCTATGTCTGAAACTTTACAAACAACATAGTCTTGTGCAGGATTAGTAGCAGAGCAGCCTTTTGCCTGGGCAAACAAGCGTATTTGCAGGTCTGACTCATTTACGTAACAGATTGCAGAGCTCAGAGATGTTCCTGATTAATTAAATCAACCGTCATCAGTTCAATAACACCTTTCAGACCAGTTCCAGATATGCATGGCCAGGCATCTGAAACCAACATGCTCTAATTTGCATATGAACACCGAAAAATGACATGCCTTACTAAAGAGGAACAGCAGTTGTTTAAAATATCAGACATAGAAGATAAGTCTGGTCATTAGAGCTTTGACATCTGTAGGTACACAACACAGTGGGATGCTAAACAGACTCCTCTGCAAGCTGTGAAACATATTATCTCCTACACGGTGAAACAAATGCAGAGCAGGTAACCACAGAGTCATGAGACATAGCTCACAGAACATGTACTGATAATTTTGCTCTGCATTGAGATTTCACACCTAAATGTATTAATTAGGTTCTTAGATTCATAGATTAGTACTAAGCTAACTGCCCTTGCGAGCCATTTTAAGCTTAGCAAATTATCCCTTGTGAGATTCAAACCCTGCACCTTGTGTTTGTAAGGCAAACACCTTAACCATTAGGCCACCCTCCTAACGCAACAAGATTTTAAAACAGCTAGATAAACACATTTTTCAGCAGAAGTAACATAACTGTCAATTTTCCCATTGCTGTTATGTCAAAAGGGAACAATATGTTATATCAACGACTATAACATGCAAAGTCTTTCTTTGTATCCAGCTAAACTGTGTTACATAAATATCAGACCTGTATTTGATGCAGCTAAGGAAATAAAGTTTAAGGCTTATCACACCTTCTAAGGCTGCTTATTATTTTTTCTTCACTGTTACTCTGTCTGTCATGCGTGCCAGTGCATTTTTTTACCTGTTTACATGATATTCTTATTCCCCTTTTGGACTACATCTATCAATAAAATTTTTGCATGTATATTAAAACCTTTTTAATACAGGTTGAATGATGGCAAAGGAAATGAATCCTAGCACTAGTTTGTTTGGTGTATTTAAAATAATATATAAAAAATCATATGGCACTAATTATCTTTCTTAATGGTTAAGATCCTTCCTAAAAGCTACAATATATGTAGTAAGAATGAATTGTTTAGTTACAAAAATGTATTCAATAATTTCTTTACTTTAGGAAACTCATGGATGTATTCTACTGACATTAAGGAACTGGAGATCTTTCCTCAGATGAACCTGATAAGTGATAATTCATATTCACTGAAATGACTGTATGCCACAATTTTGTTTAGAGCAAACCGGATTAAGTTTATATAAGTTTTATAGGGCAGTTATCTAATGTCTGCTTTTCAAGGCAAAATAAAAATCATTTTGGTCTTTGAACACCCAATTTGATAGCAATTCTACATTTTCATATCTAGTTTGAAGTGATTTACATACACAAAAGTATTATAGTCTCTGATAATGATTTTAGATATAGTTTCACTATTTATTTCCTACCATATATTAAGCTTAAGTAAGTATATTGCTACATTAACAAGAGAGATAGATAAATTATTTAGCTGTAACTATTAACTAAAGAATAATCTCTCTAATATAAAACCAAGTCTTTTCTCAGACACAGCTTATTTACCTATCCCATCTTCAAAAAAGCAAATTTTGGAATATTAACTCCTCTCAACCTCTTTTGTTTAATATTAAATGGGGAGGGGGGTGACATATTTATAGCAGATGCAATGAGGCAATTTTGTAAACTATTAATAATGGTTAAACTTATGGATTTTGATATTCTTCAGGCTGAAATATCCAATACAGGTTCTCTTAATATATTATAAATATTCAAATGATAATTTTCATTATATTTATTTATTTACTGCATTTGTTTACAGGGATAGTCCAACTGGGTCAGTGGAGGCTTGGGGCGAAAAGCATCAAAATGTACAAATAATATATAGATTAATAACATTGTTAGCAACGATTCAAAAAATTATGACTAATGTATATAAGTACACATTCAGGAACATAATGGCTCCAGGATAGCTTCACAGAAAAAAAAGTCAAAATAATGGAGTTCATAAATGTGGCCCATCTTGTCAAATGGTAGCACAGCTGTACAGTAAAAAGCAAAGTATGCATGCTAAAGCAATTACAAAGCGTTAGTAGTAGATATATGTATAATGGCATCTTACATTGCAACTTTCCATCACAGAAGATCATGTGTGCAATATACATAACATAATGTAATGATTAATATATGCACAGAATGTACTAGCTGAACAATTCTTAAGGTGCATCCTGGTTTGTGGAGCATTAATGCATAACAAACGCAATGATATGCTCCAAAAAGAGAAACAATTGAAAGGAAAAAGAGGAACTGAAAAGGGAAGAGAGGACAGGAGGAAGGGGAAGTAAAAGTAGAGGATAAGAATGTAGAAAGGAGATAGGACAGAAGCACTATAGGATGCATGAAGGACATGGATAGGGAGGGAGAGGGTGGGTTTAGGTTGTCAGGATGATGAACTGGTAAGTTTAGAAAAAGAGGGTGGATGTGTTAAAAGGGTTGATAGCAGAGGGGTGGTGGGCTATGAAAAAGGGAATGCATGTAACTTAAGCAAGAGAGAAGGCATTGGTTTAGGGACATGTTTGTAGTCATATAATGAATTTGGTGTGTATGCTAATCAGATATCTATATACGGGCCTCCTAATAGATTGTAAACATTTGGCTGAGAATGTCTTACGACAGTGATCACATGATCACTAATGGATGTTTGAAGAGAAGAAAAGTCTTATGTGTGGGGCTAAGGCCCATATTCGCAATGCAATAATTTACACCCTAAAATCTCCAGCTACTTATGATCAACTCTTGGTTAATTATTAACTGATTAAAAGGAAAATACTTGTTTGTTTACAAAAATATGCTTTTTTTACCAACTTCAAAGAAGATATTTATTAGCTCTGAAACATAGCGTTTGAATTTGTTTGACTTGAATACTTATGGTTCAAAAAAATAAGAAATGACTCTCCTATGTACAACATTGTTCTCTTCATGAATTTTGATAAATATATTTCCAGATAACTTCCTACTAAACATAAATGAATTTATGCAACTCTGTTGCCTCAAACAGAAACACCAAGTCTTGTTACATCAAATAATTAAGAGGCAGAAGCAAGGATAAAAATATTAATCTGTCAAGACAAGTAAAATCACAATAAAAATCAGATCAACAAGTATTATGAAGATATTTATTAGCTATGTGTCATGGGCTCTGCTTTAAAAGATACTTTCCAGTAGAACTTACAACATTTGTTTATTTTTGTTTAAATGTGTATATTCTTATCAAAAAATCACCATACTACTGAACTTGACAACACAAGGTCCTGATATTCAAGTTGCTTCCACAGTTGGAGCACAGTATAGATGTTGGCACATCTTTTCACAGTCACAAACAGATATTCATTAGCATCTTTAAACATTGCTTGGAGTATAAGTCTCCCAATAAAACAAACTGCTATTGGCTGTTTAATTGTTTTAACCCAGCTACAAAATTACTGCAGATGTGGTTTATAATTCTATAATAATGCATCCTAATCAGCCTATCTAATATATTTATGGCCTTTTTGGATTTTGGTTTCAGCTAACCATGCTTTGAGAATGTTCTTGTAACTGACAATGGAGCATTCATTGTACGTTATTAGGGACGATCAGTATTTAAAAAAAGACAAATAAAGAATGTATTAAATACCGCTCAAAAAATGAGGTTTAATGGCAAAAAAAAAAAAAAAACAGCAAAGCTTTCGGGTACAGCACTCTTTCAATGCTAAGAAAAAAACAGAGATAAACATTACAATTTAAATAAGCATTGCAAACTGCAGCCAAACTGATTAAATAATGAACGATATTAATTTCAAAACAAGCTTAATACTTAAAGTTCTATTAAGACCACCTATATGCAATGCATTCAGCTGTTAAAGTAATATCACCACCTCTGTTATTCTTTAACTCTAAAGGTGAACTTATGCATATTATTATCGGTTACATGTTCAGTCAAGGCATTGGTGCTTATATTTCTATGTATATTTGGCAAAAATTTGGATATATGCAGTGGCGGCTGGTGACTTCAAATCAAAGGGGGGCTGCAGGAGACAGCTGAATGGGTGGGGCCAATGGGAAGGGGTGTGGTCAACTAAAAGGGGTGGAGCTATGGTGCAGTGGGATCAATGCTGGACATGCTTACTAATTTATATGAAATAAATGCTCAAGTCAGTATGGCACATGCTAAATACACTACACAGCACACATTGTTACATGTATATACAGGTTGAAGACTTACCTCTGCGGTATGCTGCAAACAGTACTTCATACTCGGTTTCTGCACCTGATCTGTAGTCTGGTCTGGAACACAGATCATACTGGATTTCTCCCCCCCCCCTTTTTCATGGAGGCTCAAAAGGGACAGTTTTAAAGTTTCCCAAGCAAACACTATTCACGTGACCCCACCTGGTTCCAAATAAGTGCTTGTAGTCTTCTCTTTCGGCTGTTCATGTTAGGGGTTGCCACAGCGGATATGTTTCCGATTTCTTCCTGTCCTCTGCATCTTTCTCTGTCACACCAACCACCTGCATGTCCTCTCTCACCACATCCATAAACCTTATCTTAGGCCTTCCTCTTTTTCTCTTACCTGGCAGCTTCATCCTTATCATACATTTCTCAATACACCCAGTATCCCTTCCTCAGCACATGTCCAAACCAACCTAATCCTGCCTCACTGGCATACAAATACTGTGGATGACTAACTTTGAAGATGATATCACTTAATTGACCCAACATCATCTAAAATGGACACATATTCCTTGTTATGCCAGCATTACTGGGACTAGCTTAATATTCAGTGCTACTGCTAACCAGTACAGATGGGGTTAAGCAACAATAAAACAGTTTACAATTATCCCTGATGAAGAAGCTGTTTCTTGTAGAACTGAGAAGGCAGTGCAAAAGGAGCAGACAGAAGATGGGGTACATAAAACAACGAGAGAGCCTCACAAAGAGGACCCTAGGCCTTAAACACTTGTCCTATATGGACAGACTAAGATAGGGTACATAAAACAACGAGAGAGCCTCACAAAGAGGATCCTAGGCCTTAAACACTTGTCCTATATGGACAGACAGAAGATAGGGTACCTAAAACTAGAGAGCCTCACAAAGAGGATCCTAGGCCTTAAACACTTGTCCTATATGGACAGACAGAAGATAGGGTGCATAAAACAACTAGAGAGCCTCACAAAGAGGATCCTAGGCCTTAAACACTTGTCCTATATGGACAGACAGAAGATAGGGTACATAAAACTAGAGAGCCTCACAAAGAGGACCCTAGGCCTTAAACACTTGTCCTATATGGACAGACTAAGATAGGGTACATAAAACAACGAGAGAGCCTCACAAAGAGGATCCTAGGCCTTAAACACTTGTCCTATATGGACAGACAGAAGATAGGGTACATAAAACTAGAGAGCCTCACAAAGAGGACCCTAGGCCTTAAACACTTGTCCTATATGGACAGACAGAAGATAGGGTGCATAAAACAACTAGAGAGCCTCACAAAGAGGATCCTAGGCCTTAAACACTTGTCCTATATGGACAGACAGAAGATAGGGTACATAAAACTAGAGAGCCTCACAAAGAGGACCCTAGGCCTTAAACACTTGTCCTATATGGACAGACTAAGATAGGGTACATAAAACAACGAGAGCCTCACAAAGAGGATCCTAGGCCTTAAACACTTGTCCTATATGGACAGACAGAAGATAGGGTACATAAAACTAGAGAGCCTCACAAAGAGGACCCTAGGCCTTAAACACTTGTCCTATATGGACAGACAGAAGATAGGGTGCATAAAACAACTAGAGAGCCTCACAAAGAGGATCCTAGGCCTTAAACACTTGTCCTATATGGACAGACAGAAGATAGGGTACATAAAACTAGAGAGCCTCACAAAGAGGACCCTAGGCCTTAAACACTTGTCCTATATGGACAGACTAAGATAGGGTACATAAAACAACGAGAGAGCCTCACAAAGAGGATCCTAGGCCTTAAACACTTGTCCTATATGGACAGACAGAAGATAGGGTACATAAAACTAGAGAGCCTCACAAAGAGGACCCTAGGCCTTAAACACTTGTCCTATATGGACAGACAGAAGATAGGGTGCATAAAACAACTAGAGAGCCTCACAAAGAGGATCCTAGGCCTTAAACACTTGTCCTATATGGACAGACAGAAGATAGGGTACATAAAACTAGAGAGCCTCACAAAGAGGATCCTAGGCCTTAAACACTTGTCCTATATGGACAGACTAAGATAGGGTACATAAAACAACTAGAGAGCCTCACAAAGAGGATCCTAGGCCTTAAACACTTGTCCTATATGGACAGACAGAAGATAGGGTACATAAAACTAGAGAGCCTCACAAAGAGGACCCTAGGCCTTAAACACTTGTCCTATATGGACAGACAGAAGATAGGGTGCATAAAACAACTAGAGAGCCTCACAAAGAGGATCCTAGGCCTTAAACACTTGTCCTATATGGACAGACAGAAGATAGGGTACATAAAACTAGAGAGCCTCACAAAGAGGACCCTAGGCCTTAAACACTTGTCCTATATGGACAGACTAAGATAGGGTACATAAAACAACGAGAGAGCCTCACAAAGAGGATCCTAGGCCTTAAACACTTGTCCTATATGGACAGACAGAAGATAGGGTACATAAAACTAGAGAGCCTCACAAAGAGGACCCTAGGCCTTAAACACTTGTCCTATATGGACAGACAGAAGATAGGGTACATAAAACTAGAGAGCCTCACAAAGAGGACCCTAGGCCTTAAACACTTGTCCTATATGGACAGACAGAAGATAGGGTACATAAAACTAGAGAGCCTCACAAAGAGGATCCTAGGCCTTAAACACTTGTCCTATATGGACAGACTAAGATAGAGTACATAAAACAACGAGAGAGCCTTACAAAGAGGATCCTAGGCCTTAAACACTTGTCCTATATGGACAGACTAAGATAGGGTACATAAAACTAGAGAGAGCCTCAGAAAGAGGACCCTAGGCCTTAAACACCTGTCCTATATGGACAGACTCAGAAAACTCCAACTATTCTCTGTCTCATATTGCCTACTTACAGTATAGTATAGCATGGTCAGCTACAAATTGTAGTTTGCCCTTCTTTTCCATTGGACAGTTTTAAGATTCCATCCTAGCTCAAGGTCTGTTTAGCATTTTTATTCCTCTCCAAGACATGAGTAAGCTGTGAGAACATATAGTGTAGGTAACTGTTATATGGAAATTTAATTTATTGCATTTGATTACTGGGAAAATCCGAGTGAGCAATAAAACCCCTTTTCAATGAGGCCTGGGGAGAAAAGATCCAACTAACAAAGATATAGATACATAACAGTATACTGAGATAACAAACATATCTGCTAAGGTAAAAGGAGTAAAATAAAATCTACATTGCCATACATTTACTTACAATGCACACATATGCAGTCTACAATACACAGAGTTTCATTCTGTATGTTTGTATGTATACCTAGCCCAGTTACACCTTCTATGTATCTCAAGCTGTATTAGCCAGCATAAAACATCTCTCAGGCTTGTGCGCATTTATTTAATGTTACTTATGATGAGCAGATTTTAGCCTAGGTCAGATTCAACAATATACATCTTGCAGCATACCTCTCAACCTCTTAGAGTAAGAAATCTGGACAAAACCATGTATAAAAGTGGGACAAAGGACCAAAATTGGGACAATTTTTAAATATGTCTCTTCTTACAAACTTAGAAAGTTGATAGAACAACAGGTTTTGCATTAGCATGACTTTTTCTGAAGGGTGAAGTCTGAAACTACGCCTGTAATTAGTTTCTAACTTCAGTCTCTAATGATTTCCCTTATGTCACTTAACAGTCATGTACATTGCTTTCCAACTTCCACCAGTATTCCTCATTGACAGTGGCAAGAAGTTCTGACTGAGGTTTCTTTTGGGGATAAACTCTTGGCTAGGCTTGTAAGGGGCCCCAGGGCATTAGCCTAGTAACCTCCTATGATCCTATTTAACACATCCTCAAACTAGAGAAAAAACTTACAAGTGCAACTGACAGCACAGTTAAACATTCAATATGCCATTCAGTAATCATTTATGACAATACATTGACAGAGTAAAATGCTGAGCTCAGTGTTGATCAGCTGGTTAGATTTAATTAAACAGACAAATAAAACAGTGGCGTAACAAAAGAAACAAGCTAAAACATATGCCTTAAACATTAGACATAAGAACTGCCGATACAGATTGTGCAGACGCTTGCAGGAGAAGTTAGAACAGCAGCAGAGATTTCTATAATTAAATTCAGTGGTCATCAGTATCAAAACAATCCTCATGTGCCTGTCTTGGGCAAGATTAATGACATCTCAGAAACCATCACCCTACTGAAAAATGATGACAAAATGTCTTCAACTCTACATGTGGGAACCAATGATGAGAAAAATGCCAAGAAAGAGACGTAGTACGAAGTTTTGTAACTGGGGAAGAATGCAAACATTCTATCAGTATGGCAGGTTCAGACATTTTGCATGTTCCACTTTGATAGTTGTACAGATGAATGTATGTGATGTATGATGTCTGTAACTGTGCTGGAGGGATATTCTACCTGCTGCAGAGGAGTAGGAGGAATGGGCTACAGTAACAGTTTGCTGCCACACAGTTCGGTCTTTAACCATTTTATTTCCATTCCAAAATCTACAATGCCCAGTTTAAAATAAATATCCTAACTGAAATGCATAAATCATCATAAATATGGTTTCATCAAAAGAAACAACTGAATAAATAAAACTTGAAAGTATAGTGACAGTACAGCAATAAAAATAAGGAAATGAGTTCCAGCTGCTGCAAAATACCTCAAGTTGTGCAAGTAGCCAGCATACTTATTAAACAATTGCACATTCCCTTTAATCTTGTCTTTTAAGGAGAGTCTTCAGCAATATTTTCTGCTTATACAGCTACAACAGCTCTATTCATTTTCAGTTAAAGTTAGGCCGAAACTAAGTTCATCATGGTAAAAAAGCAGAAGTGAACTATGCCACAACAAATACACATGCACTTCTAGATTATACTGTAATAAAACCAAATGTATGTTATAATTGGTAATGCTCATTGACACAGACAAGAAAGATGGAATGCATACATGGCAAACTAAACAAATGGCAATCAAGTACATCACTGAAAATGTCATATTTGGGTGTCAATTCAGTTAAAGTCAGGAAGTGAAAATATAAAGTGCATTTTGGCATATACAGCAGATCAAAGCATCACAACAGACTAATGAGCTAGAAAAGTGGTTTGCAGGCTACAGTAACCACTCGCCTATGATCACTTGCTTGCACTAAATGACAACACATTTATTAACCAATTATAATAGCTGAGCAACCTGTAGATATGTAGCTATGCTGGCAGTAAAACAAAAGAACCTATATGAAGCATAATATACACACACACAGGCACACATACACAGTTCAGAGGAGGGCTGCAGAAACTGAGTAAAGACAATGTAAAAATATCATCTTGTAGTTATTAATGACAAATGGCATGATAACATGACATAAGAAAGTAAAGAACAGGACTTAAATAATCGTAGCACTAGCATTTAACAGGGGTTATGTTATGCATTACAAATCGGTTTTAAAAAAGTTGCATAAAGTAGGCCATACCATATGGCGAGAGCCCCCCCTGAATGTGAAGTTCCTATTTCATGGAAAGAATGGTGAAAGGCTGGACCAGCCCCCCCAAGCTACAGTGAGCTTTAACATTACATTCCTGTAAACTGGAACACATACAGACCATGACCAGCCCCCCCAAGCTACAGTGAGCTTTAACATTACATTCCTGTAAACTGGAACACATACAGACCATGAACTCCAGTTAAACTACAAAGGCTTAGTTATGGTATACTATAGTTGTAGAACCAGTTTGGAGGTGGAGTTGTCATCCTTGGGTATCAGAATCAGAATACAAATTAAGGTAAAATAAATTAGTCTTTGGAGAACAAGATCATCAAGAAGTAGGTAGACTGTTTATGTCTTAAAAATGATTGTCTATTTCGATGCGGCACATCCAAGTATGCAGAAGCTAATTGTAATTGCCACAATAATGTTAGCAACTGTGGCCATAATCACATATGTTATTAAGTTATAAACACATGCTTATTTCAGTTAGATACATTGAGTTGGTCTGCCTAAAAATATAACAAATGTAAAAAGTTTTGAGAACCAAATGACAAACAGAGTAACTATATGGCTATACAAGTCTGTTAATTGTACATACCAATAAAAGGCCAAAACTATACAAGCATATGAAACAAGAGAGCACTTTTCTCACAAGAATATGGTATGGCGTCATCACTGAAATGTGTTTCGCTGGTGATATTAGCTGGGGAATAGACCATTACCATTGTTTTCATACACTTCATTATTATGTACAGTAGTCTAAACTTTGTTGAGGGACTATACATCCTGGGACAAAGACAGTCCCTATCCTTAAGAATAATAAAAAATATTTTTGCATCAGATATAAAGAAAGTTAAGGTTATTACTGTACTCTGCATGCTTATCAGAAGCTCCACATAACTAGCAGTGTCCCACAACCAGGAACAGACAGTTTGCTGTGCTTAGTTGTCCAGGCCTTTCATCAACTATCTGCACTCAAATACACTAATGCTTCTTCCTCCTTCACTTCTATATTTGCATATTACAGAATGTGCTGCTAACCCAAAATAAATAGGAATGCACTCTGGAAACTTAGTGAAGCAAAAAGAACAAATGATAAGAAGCTGGATTTACATTTCATTAATGTAATGCACATTTACAAGCACATTCCTTAGCATGCATCCTTTAACATGGATACTTGCTTGGTAAGTCATGCTGTTTGAAGGAATACATCATCCTTACATATATTGCCATGTTTCATTTAGCAGCACGAACTCTGGAGGCTACACTTACAATATTTATGACTTCAACAGCAAATAAGACATAGCACTAAATCCAAAAGGAAAGGAAAAAATGCATAGCAAAAATGTCTGAATATTAATGTTTTGGAAAATAACCATGTAAAACATATACTAATTCTATATTTACTTCTCAGTGAGATTATAAATGTTAACAGAGTTCTTTATTAAAGCCAGAAATATAAAAGAAAATGCAAGATTAAATGTCTGATTAACATTAAGATATAGTAATGGGAATGGCAGATTTTGTAGGTGAAGGTTGCTAAAACTGCATAGGATCTGAACAAGTAGCTGTGAGAGAAAATACTAAGTCACAATCTATATATGCCGGTTTCCCTGCTGTTTAGCTTACCCGGGCCTTCCTACTTACCTGATATACTTCTGCACCTTCACTCTGTTCTTCTTCTTCTAACTTCTTTCTTATACTACTTCTTTCTTCAGTTCTTCTTCTGTTCTTCTAAGCCACCCAAAAAAAAAAAAATAATAAAAATCCAATGGCAAGTATTGCCAAGTACAAAGGTTCGGTAAATCCTTCCCGTGTGACCGAGTACTGACTCAGTCACGAATCAACCCACAACTGACTTACTGTTTGATTCTCGCTCTTTTCCCAGCACATAAAGCCCGGGAAGAGAGCGACAACCAATCAGCAGCATTTGCCCAGCAAGCACGTCATGACGTGCCTGCGGACGTCGCAGTCCGAGCCCCTTCCATGTCTATGCGGTTTGTGTCTCAACCGCATAGACTTCTGGGGAGTTCTGGGCATCAGAATGATGCCTTCTTTGCTCCCCCGGGCTGCAATCAAAACATTGCAGCAAGAATTAAAAAAAAAAAAAAAAAACGCTGTTGCGCTAGAAGCGCGCAATGCGCATGCGCGTAATTTCGAGTCGCGGACTCGAAATTTAAAGTTTTAAAGAACAGATTTTAATTTTTTTTTTTTTACATTAAAAATAAAATAAACTAAATACTCAGCTGTCTAGCTGAGGGGGCTGCAGTCCAGCAGCCCGATGCCACGAGCCGCCCCTGGTTATGTTCTTCTAACATTCTTTGGTTTTACCGACATAAAAACAAAAGCATTGTTCACAAGTTGCTAAATCAATTAAATCCAATGTTCTACAAGTCACAAAACAATGAAATATAAATATTTTCCCACTAACAGAATGTCTAAAATTTTATTTTTGTTAATATATACACAAAATTGACAGTCAAAACATAGAATTGTACCCTTAGTAATAATAGAACTAGTCTGAGATCTGGTATTTAAATCTTGATAACATAAATATTGTCTCAAATTCATCTCATTTTTATATATAAAATTGGGTCATTCTCCTACAAACTCTTTTATAGTATCAGACAAACATAAGATAGACCAATGTTTGCCTTATTATATTTATATTTTTATTAATATGCCTGTTATATACTTAAAGGACCACTAAGGGCAAATGATGAAAAACATATATTTTTTTATCTTGCCATTAATTACTGTACCTCTCAAAGCTGCCTGTAGCAAAATGAATACGCATTCCAAATTGTATTGATTTTTTCATCCTTGTTTGCCCTCATGTGGGCATACATCGTGATTCCTTTGGAAAACTAAATCTGTCCCATAATGCACAGATTGTGAGAATAAGTAGCCCTACCATTTGTTGTCAGACGACTTTCATTCATTCATTTAAAATGGAACACCTGAAAAAACTGCCAAGTCTGAGAGTCTGCAGCTCATTTGTCATTGACTGGTCTGTACTGAGCTTTACAAATGTTGTTCCTACTGATGCACTACACATTCTCTGAAGGAAGCTTGCAAATGTGTCAACAAATTACTGAGATAAAGACTTTTTACAAAGAAGAGTTTTGCAAGTTTCAGTTTTCAGCCAAGTTACTCCTCCCATCTCCCCTCCTTCAGTAAGCTAGAGTCTCACATTTCCAGCTTGGGTAGGTTCAACTTATTAGTCAACTTTGCAGGACAATAGACATCATACAAATCACAGAGTGTTGTGCCACTAAAACTTTTCCCTCATATTTCTCTTCATTTCTGAATAGCATTTCCCAGGAATTATTTCTACAAAAAAGCACACACATCAGTCTAGAGTTTAGGCTAATCTATTCATTTCTTAAAATGTGCACAGTAAATTATTTGATTGGAATTGTGTTCTGGCTGCTAGCATGGTTGTCTCTGCATAGTTATTCTGTTATAGGATAACCTGAGCTATGGTATTTAATGCCAAGGTTTACATAACAATGAAACAGTTCTTGATTTCTTCTTAACAGCGACCTCCCATGCCTCTGATGTGACCCAGTACTTCCTGTTACTACTGCAAATGTAGTTTGTCTTAGTTGTATACTTGTAGCATATCTGTCATCGTCTCAGCAACAGACTCATGAAGAAAACATCCAAATCAGATACTTGTGAAAACAGCAGTGCTACTGATTTAGTAAGCTCACAAAACTGTCCCATAATGCAGATTGTCATTATTTTCATATTATTCATATTCTGATGAAAAAAAGTCTTTATTGCAATGAATGTCATTATTTGTTCATAACACCTTTTTCAAAAGGTATTATGGATTGTAGTATGTCAGAGTAAAAATATAGGCCAAAATTAGGGACACTTGTGGGGTACACTGATAAGAGATCCAACACTTGGACTCATCTGTTCTCCTTTGCAACTACCCCAAATCATAAAGGCATATACATGTTTCATGACGCACATGCATTGAAACATTACCAGTAGCTGTAGCAGTAATACCATACTGCAGACAGGGCACTATAACAATGCACTGACAGACACAGGGCAATATATATGTCTTAATCAAGCAATGATGAAATTGCTAGGGACCACACTAAGCACATTTTTACTCTTAATCCCTACATTTCAAAATGCACAACATTCATATCCCACTTAAAAAGGCATACCTCCACTCCCCACAAACCTGCAGCCACCCATACCCACATAACATACCAGTCAAATGTGAGGTGTTTCCCACCTCTCTGCAATGCACTGCTGCAATTGCTTTGGTAAACAAAAATGGTTGATGGCTGTCAGCTCAGGACTCCCATCCTTACCTATTGGAGCCTGTCCAGTGCACTTACACATGTATCTCCCTCAGCAGGGCAGCAAGCAGGTTTCAGTACAAATTTTCTCTATAGTTATTTTACAATACCCACTCACAAAAAACAATGATATATGGTTAATATGGGGAAATCTGCTTGTTCAATGTCACTACACTTGTCTCCAAACCCACTCTTATGACACCTGCTATCCATCACCTTGTCAGCACTTCAGTCCACAGCTGGAAATCTTGCTGTCCATTACACTTTGAATAGCAGACCCCACAGATGTTGCAGCAAGCCCACTTGCACTAACACCACTATCTTGGAAGTAAAGCTTCAAGCCAGTGTCAGTCAAGCTTTGCTCCACAGTTCTGTTACTCCATATATGCAATAATCACACACACACACACACACACACACACACACACACACACACACACACACACACACACACACACACACACACACACACACACAGACAAACATATATGGAGGCTTTATTTTTGGATCTGCAAACTCGTTTTGGGGCATGGCATATATGCAGTATAGAAACCACATACAAAGTAATTTTCTGATGTGCACAACATAATACATTGCAAAAACTGTACTTTTAAGAGTATATCTTGTCACATGTCCATTTCTCACCCTTCCTGATGTCAGAGTATGTACAGAGTCATGATGGCTGATTCTTTGGGGGGTGTGGAAGCCACCTGTGCCATAGTTTATGCTTGTACTATAATGTACTAGAGTTTACATTTTATGTTGCTTAGGGTTACATGAAGCAATACTTTGGCAATGTGATTCCCAATGATGCTCTTATAGTACTTGTGAAATTGCAAGGCAACCAAAGTCACAGAACAGACACTCTGAAAAATATTTTAATTACTTGTTAATTCTGTAAACGTAATCTTGTTTTTTGAACCATTCTGCTCTTTTACCACATTCTAGAAAGTACATACCCCCGAGATCTCATAATGTTACTAGGATGAATTGGGAATGTATCCTATGTGATGATATGAGGTAGTGCCATCTGTGACAGGGAGAGTAGGGCAGTGCATGTGTAACATATGCCAACATAGCTAGATGGAGTTTTGTAAAGAATTTTATGTCATTTTGACTGTCACACTGATTTGTACAGATGCTTATGTTAAAAATGTATTTGTAAAGTTGCTTCTGTTAATAATGCATCAACAATAGGTTCCACAGGACAGAAAAGAGATATACATGTATGCCAGACAGTATTATTATTATAACTGATTAAATGCATATGCTTTAACAGGAAATTCTGGAAGGGAAGAGGTTAATCTCAGTCCAGCTAATTTTGAAAAGTAGGTTGAAAATTAAATGGGTTGGTTTAGGCCATAATGATTTTATCTGTCAGATCTGATTGCAACCAGAGACAAAAATGTCAGTGAAAACCAGGACTAGGAATCATATTGTATTGTCCATAGGGGTGAACTAATTGCTACCCTGGAAGGGCAAAAGTTTTGAAATTGTTTTATAGCTTTCAGATGCTGTAACAGATCTTAGCAAAGCTCTGAGTGTGTATTGCACCAGAGCCAAGTGATCAGATGAGTTGTCATTCTATAAGTACTGAAGTGATTCTTTAGATATTATGAGAGATATGACAGACCTCTTGTAGCAGCACTTTGTTTTTCAGAACCTGAGAGGAAAAAAATCTCTCACAGATATCTCACACAATGTCACACCTCATCCTGCCTTGCTGTAGTAAGCAACTCAACACTAATCATTTTGCCTTGCTGTAGGAAGTAACTTAACTAGGGAACAGTAATTATTTAGAAAGTCAGGAAAATATAGTGAGATTAGTTAAGTATTGTTATTCCTGCATCTGTGTGAATCTATCCAACTGTGGTAATATTTATATCTCTTGTGATTGAAACTCTGGAGTTTATTATAACTAGATATTTGGTATTCTCATGTTTTCTATTTCATTATTTATTATTAAATATTTCTATACCTTTCATTGTGGCTGGCCTTTTACAGAATGCTTTTATCATCTTAAGAGTACTTATCCTTATTTTAGAGACACTGTGGCCATTCCTGAAAGCCTTGCTGCACTGGTCAAACTATACCATTTGTATTAGTATTAATTGTACTCAATATAATTGGGTAGTCTTGTAAGAACCTTAGAGTAGCTGACTGGTGGCAGAGCAATTACCTTATAGTCTGGGTGGAGGGCTCACAGCTGGTAAATCTGTGCCATCCTTTCCCAGGTGTGTGTGTGTGTGTGTGTGTGTGTGTGTGTGTGTGTGTGTGTGTGTGTGTGTGTATCAGCTGCTTGGAACCGGGACACAGAGCTCCAAAGTGGTCAGTGTGGAGTCTTGTTTGGGGCCTGGAAAGAAAGAGAATGGGTCCAGAACCAGGTGTGGAGTGTGCTCCCTGTGTGCTCTTAAGGGAATTGTGCTTGGTGCAGTGAGCTGCATCTGAAAATACTGTGTGTATCCATTTTTTTACTAGTGGCCATCCCTCACCAGAGTCAAGTAATGAGGATTGAAGCGCCTTGATTACTGTTCTGGAGTAGGGACCATCACACCCCATATAATATACATATAAATATATATATATATATATATATATATATATATATATATATATATATATATATACATTTAAAAAGATTACTTTTAAAACTGTAAATAACACATGGTTTTTATTTTTTGGGAAGCTGATATAAATATACAGAAATGCATACTATATATATATATGTATATGGAAATCTACCAGGTTTACCATATGAACCTACATAACAAACGTGTGTGTGTGTGTGTGTGTGTGTGTGTGTGTGTGTGTGTGTGTGTGTGTGTGTGTGTGTGTATATGTATGTTTAGGTATCTATGTGTGCATGTGTATGCATGTATATATATTTTTATATATACATATATATATATATATATATATATACACACACACACAGTGAGAGAAACAGATTTATCTATTTATATGTAGAGCTCTTTCTCTCTCTGATTTTATATCTATATATATATATATATATATATATATATATATATACATATATATATATATATATATATATATATATATATATATATATGTGTGTGTGTGTGTGTGTGTGTGTGTGTAAATATGGATCTATGTCAGATGACTGAGTTTTCAGAAACTCAAAATTCATATCAGTGAGACAAAATGATCAAATTTCCCCAAAACTCAGACATTAAAAAAACACACAAAAATCTATCTTTTTATGTTTTTGCAGAGGCACAAGCCTCCTGCACCCCCACGGCCCCTGCAAATTATTCATACCAACTCTAAGACTGCACTACATTGAGGTAAACCGTAAATTTCGCAATCCTCACTGTACCTCAATCTCCATTCAAAAGCTTCAGGTTTTTGGAAATTTGATTATATTGTCTCGCTGATATGAATTTTGAGTTTCTGAAAACTCGATCAACTGATATTGATATGGATCCATATATATATATATATATATATATATATATATATATATATATATATATATACTAATATAGATATAAATATATATATATATATATATATATATATATATATATATATATATATATATGTATATAGGTATATATATATATATATGTATATATATATCTATATATATATGTGTATGTATATATATATATATATATATATATATATATATATATATATATATATATATATATATATATATATATATTTATATATATATATATATATATATATATATATATATATATATATATATATATATATATATATATATATATATATATATATGTGTGTGTATCAAGAGAAAGCAGTTCTTTTGGCTAAATTCTCATATGTTTGAGCTAGAAAAACTGTGACTGGTTTTACTGAACATTTGATTTACCTAACATGCATGTTCCAGTTTTGGTTCTGGTGAGCTGTATGCATAGTAGCTCAAATGCATCATATTGCTTGACCCACCTTGAAGTATGATGTAAATACAGACACCTGTACCCTTTATCCCTTTCTTTGCAATAGTTGGTCTAAATGTGTGAAATGCATTATAGCTCTGCTCTGCTGCGGTGCTGTCTGTGGCTTTGAACCTTGTCTCAGTAACTGTACAGACACTTATATTCTCCAGAGTGAGGAGAGCTTGCAGGGAGTGGAAAGACAATATTTTCTATTTGTTTTGTGGCATCAGTCTTAGAGAAGGTGGAATACTGCTCACTGCTAGGGTTAAACCTGCCTGGGACAAATAGTTGGAGAGCTCCACTATGTCTCTCTACTTATAGTTCAGGGAGGTACATCTCGGGTCATTTATGCCCACATCGTCTATGACTAAATCATACTGGTGCTTGTGGTTTAGTGACTTGAACACATGCATGAGCTGATGGAGTCGTGTCCTGACAGGCAACTGACCATAACCCTCTCCTTGTTCATTATGGCGAGCGAGGCATCACTGTCTCACAATGGAGTCTCCTATGACCAAAATATTGGATTGTGAGGTTGTCTGCCTAAAGGGCTTAGACATTAAGGCACTGTGAGATGTGGCTGAATATGTCATGATGGGTGTTGGACTGGTAATGTGTTTTGTAGTTGCTGAAGATAGTAATGTCTTTCAGCTTTTCCCTGTTAGGGGTTGCCACAGAAGAACTCCGGTCCGCTAATGATTGGCAGTGGATTTTTACAGTGCCGAGTTGCCAGCCCGATGCCCAACCTTCAAAGAAGGCACATCCATTCACACATGCACCTACCTGCATGTCTTTATTTATCACTCGACCACGGGGAGGACAGGCAGACTCCACACAGAAGGCGCTTTAGCCAAGAATCGAACTGGAGAACCTCTTGCTGTGAGGCGACAACACTAACTGCTGCACCACCGCGGCCACACTACTTATTGAAAATTCTGTGTCTCTGAGGCCTTTGATATTTAAGTAGGAAACTTTTAAGACCCTCTGCAATTTTATCTGTTTTTAGCTGAGGTCTGCAGAGAAAAGCTCCACAAATAAAAGAACAGAAGATATATATATATATATATATATATATACATAAGTAAAAACTGACATCATATTACAATATACTGTAAATACATTGATTAATACAAATATTAATGCACATATGGCATATATAATACAACACATATACTACAATTAAAACAAGATAAATACAGTATCATGTAGCACTGAAACATGTTGACATGTTATAAGTGTGACAGTTCATTACTCACTCATAAAGCAAATGTCAGAGTGGGAAAATTCAAATGCTGGATAAGAACTCTGGTCCACTAATGATTGGCAGTAGATTTTTTATGAAAAGCCGAGGTGCCAGCTCGACGCCCAACCTTCAATGAAGGCACGCCCATTTATGCATGCATGTCTTTCGAATGCCACCCAACCGTGGGGAGGACATGCGGACTCCACACAGAAGACACTCCCAAGCCAAGCTGAGAATCGAATGAGAGAACCTCTTGCTGTGAGGTAACAATGCTACCGCCGTACCACCGCAGCGTGTAAGGTGGTTAATGTAATATAGTATGATATATTAGTACTAGAGCAACTATGAATGTACTGTTACATTTAAGATTGAGATGTCAAGTAATTAGGAAAGCAAGAATGGTTGGGGTTGCCTGGGCTCTTATAAGGAGTATTAGGTTTGGATAGATGAGGAGAGAGAGAATGGTGAAGCTGTGACAGGGGGAGTGAGTTGGTGGTTGCTTTAATTAAACAGAAAAAAGATACTGAGTCATCACTTAAAGCCTGTGATTGATGTAACTTATATAAACTATGTTAATCCTTGTGGTTAAGTGAGTATCCTTCTGACCTGATGGAGAAAAGGGAGGAAGTAGAAAAAAAAAACAATTATTTGAAGAAAAGATAGCAAATGTGGCCAAAAATGTATTCTAGGTTGGAGATGAGCAGTAGCAGAGTCAATTTTTGCTTAGATATTGTTTTATTAGTAACTTGAAGGTGGATGTTTTGTCTGTCTCCTTCATTTGCAGTAGGATAGAGTTACAATATTTAGTGACTTTTGTGGAAGTATAGCGTATCCCCAGCTGAGTTGCTTGTTTTGGACAATGGAGAGAAAATATTTGTTACTTGACTTAGAAGTCTAGAAATGGCGTTTAGTTGGGGCATATTTTTCATTGAGAGGCATTACTCATGGAAATTAATTAAGTTGTGGACTGTATTGAGTTATGAGTATGTAAGGTAGTAGGGAAGTTTTAGTTAGTGTAACTCTCAAAGGGCTATGCAGTGGTGGGTTTCAGTGGAGTATTTGCTGAAAATTTGGCTATTTTCTTGTGAAGTGTCAAGTTTAGTGTGGGAAGTAGAAAAACAGGTGCTATGTTTTGTCTGGCAGAGTCAGTAAAGTAGTGTTTTACTCTATAGAGGCAGCCTAGCTTCTGGTGTGTCTTCTTTATAGTGTGCTGAAAGGGAGATCCACTTTCAGGAGGTCATCTATAATCACACCTAATAGTTTGGTGTTGGATAGCAGTTCTATATTGGTCTTGTTGGGTGACAGTATATTAAAGGTAGGTTTTCTGCGGGGGGGGGGGGGGTTGGGGAGTAAACAGTTATAATTTAGTTTTTTTTTGATTCAGGAGTTGTGAGTTATTGAGCCAAGCTTCTGTGAAGGAAAGGATTTTATACATCATGTTTTCATAGGGCAAAGTTTCAAAAGGTTTGCAAAGCATTGTGAAGGGCCTTCGCTGGAAGAAACAATAGACCACCAGGTAGGGAATAACTAAAAGTACCTAAAATGATTAGCAGTTTGTGAAGCCACACTCTTTAAAAGTCTACTAAACTAAGAAGGAACTGTGAAATCCACAATGCCCCCAGGATAGCTTTAACAAAAAAAAAGTCAAAGTAATGGAGTTTATAGGTGTGGCCCATAGCATCAAATGGCAACACAGCTGTACAGTAAAAAGCAGAGTATGCATGCTAAATCAATTATAAAGCCTTGTACCCTGTTCAGAAATATTATAATCTTAAAGACTTCAAAGCTTGGTACAGTTATTCTGTGAAGAAAAATATGATTCAAAGCACATCTGTTTCTATATGACTCTTCGAACGCCATGTAATAGCAGTCTGGTACTATAGTCAATATAAAGCAGCAGTGGTAGAATCAGCCACAAGTTGGGGGAACACCCTATGCAATGTATGGCCTTTACCAATACAGGAATGATAGGAAAGAAGAAAAGGAGTTGGGTTAGCAAGTACAAAACACACTAAAAGAGCACCAGGGACATATGAGGCTATCATTCCCATTTCTGACAACAGGGATGAGTTTGAAAAGTTAACTTACTTAAGCCTATAATGCCGTTTTTATATATTCCAATTCATACCAATACCTCCTTATGGCATCCGGACGGTTTGTGGGGCCTAACTTCTTTAACCATGTGACTTGTCTATTAATAATAGGCAGTATTAGAAAGCGCAAAGAGTTATTAACAAAATGGCACTAAGACTGTGAATCTAGGATGTTCTACAGTAGAAAAATTAATCAATTTGTCAACTACTACACATATTTTCATATTTATGTTCATATTTTCCTAACATAGAGACCCTCCTCTTATTGAGGGGCATGGTAAGAAATGTCATAGTGGGAGACAGGAAAATTCATTGTTAGTGTCAATTTATATCACACTATACCCTAGATATTGCCAGTTGTTAATTAGTGATTATGAAAATAAACAATATTTCCATATGTACTTAATACTTCAAAAACCAAGTGACTTACTAACGGTTGCATGACATTAAACGAAACCATAGATGTTGTTGAAAAAAATGTCTTTTATATTTGCACTGTAAGTAGTTATATTCGGTGTTATTTATACTGCTTATACAAATAAGCATATATTTTCATATATCTGTAAATATCTCAATAAGCATGCACTCACAGAAGAAATTATTGATGTCATGTGAAAGCTTATGACTGGTTAACAAACATTTTCTCACAATATATATCTAGGTAGTACAGTTTCCAAAATATAAGTTGTTTGTGAAAGTTTAACAAAAATATAATTTTAACATTATAATATGTTATAGTAGTTATGGAAAGACTTTGAATGCACTGACTATTATTACTGTAAAGAGTATTTCTTACTGACAACATTGCTATTTGTACAGTTGTAATAGCTTTCACTGTTCACAGAATATTGATATTTGCTTATCTTATGCTTTATAAGTTTTTTTTCAGAAAATGCTTTGGAACGCAAGAAGTGTATGGGCTGCTAGAGGTGTGACATTCCACCCCACATAGGAGTTAATAAGGAGCAAAGAAGAGCGGTACACACAGTCCAGGTAACCAATCACAAGTAAATATGGAGAACAAATCCAACCAACAGGGCTGAGCCCGAGGCAAACAGGAGGTGAAACAAGGAAGGAAAATGTACCAACTGAGGATGGACAGTGCTCAAAGTAGAATGGGATAACGTACCAGAGGTGATACACAACACTCAGTGAAGGTATATGTGCAGTGACCATACATGTTTACAGGCTCTCCAAAACGTGTCAAAAACAAATGCAACAGTACCATAGTCAGAGTGTGACAAGCAAGAACCTATTCATGTATGTCACATACAAAGAATTTATATACAGGACAAAAAAAACAACCACATACAAGATACCTACACCCATCAGGTGTGCATTGACATATGAATCATGTTTAATACACATCTGGCTAGGCCCACAACATCAAAGGTGATATCCACTCACAAATAACCCTGTGTTAAAACATGCATGTAAGACAAATATGCACACTGACATCTGTGTCATGTGTAGTACACAGCTGTCCATTCCCATAACATAAAAGGTGATTTTCCCACAAACCTAACACTTTGTCAAAGCATGCATGGAAGACAGATATGCATATTGACATGAGGATCATGCGTAGTACACAGCTGTCCAGGACCATGGTATCAAAAGTAATATCCCCGCACACCTAATCCCATGTCAATGCATGCATATAAAACAAACATGACACACTGACATATGTATCATGTGTAGTATATAGCTGTCCAGGACCACAACATCAAAGGTGATCTCAACACCTAACACAGAACATAGTGAAAGTGTAAAAGTTGAAGAGCCAGCTGGTGGCTTAAATCAAGCCTCAGAGCATCATGATAAGATGTATAGCTCTCAAACTTTTACCTTTAGCATTAGGGACAAAGCAAAAATAATTATGTGAAGGGCCACCAAATTGCTGACACTTTTTAACTATTGGTACTGAAAATTTAAAACTTCTCAAAAATATCAAAATTTAGGAGGGATAGGGCAAAAAAAAAATGTTTTTGGAACATCTCTCAAAATTAGGGGAAGTTAAGCGGTACTGTTGGTTTGTACTAAGCCAGATGTTAAATGACAGAACACCTTACTCACATGGGTCAGGGAGTACACTTGCCTCTAATACCTGTAGGATCCTCAGCATGATGGTTGTCATCTGTCTTAGGATGGGGGCCCTAATCGTCATAAAAACATTCTTCACTGACCACTTATCTCCAGCTGACCATCAGCTATAAGAGAAACAGAACCATCATGGACCCTTGTGGCAACCGCACTATCTCTGGGTCCCTTCTACAGTGAGATTGTGAGTTGTCTGGTGCATTGCTGGTCTCAGGTCTCCAGGCCGTACTCCTCCTGGATCACATACACACATCCAGGAGGGACAACAAATAGCGCACATGACAATCATAACGGCATCAGGTGAAGAATAACCTGTCACAATCATTGATTTTACGTGACTAGGTGTTTTGCCCTAAAAATGTACGCATCAACAGCCATTAGCTGTTACATCCATAACTATATATATATATATATATATATATATATATATATATATATATATAAAGAGAGAGAGAGATAAAACCTGCATCAACATTTGCCATGAAAATGTGCATACAGACGTAGACTTGTTGATATGTGTATGGTCATGGCAAGGAATATTGGTCATCTATTCATCCATATTTGGCTAGCCTGCAAAATGTGTTTTCGGAACATAGCCAAAATGCCCAGTTATAATATATTACTAGCCCCACCCAAGGCACAGCAGTTAATTAAAAAGTGTCATCTGCAAGCATATGGGGCTATGGCACTGGTCACCAAGGGCAATGAGTGGGTGGAACACCATGCATGCATCAATAAACCAAATGCATTACTGGGTCACACAAAGACTAGTCCTTCGAAAGCAAGTGTCAGTGACATGCGTATTCATATACACTGAGGATGTGCCTAGGCGATACAAACCATGAAAAGCGAGGTAAGGATGTTGCCTATACCAGTAGCACACATTCAAGGCCAAAATGGTAATCATATGTGCTCATATGTGATTGTAAGAAGTACACACATCAAATAATGTGTAAACAATATTTCATAAACAATAGATGCAGCATATTTCAGGTATTAAAATGGCCTTACACTAAACTCCATACACAGCATGGGATTACTGTTATTCCATATACGTAAACATACCTGATCACAGATGTTGCAAAAGTGAATACAATAGGCAAAACACATCTAGCAAGCATGAATTCCTGCAAAAATAATAGTTGCAGCTTCCTGAAACAAGACTGTGACTGCTGCAACCGGCTTCAGGCAGCACTGTGGGTCCATAAGACTATTCGTGCTGAGATTGGCAAAGTGGTAGGGCATTTACACCCCAGTCTACTTGAACCTTGTCAGTCACTTAAGGTCAGTGTCCAGATCCTGCCATGTTTCAGTGTAAATAAACAGACCCCTTTTGGTCCAAATAAGTGATCCTTAATAAGTGATCCTTATAGCACAGCAGAAGACAATTTTCCACTCATCCCACAATGGCATTCATAAACCACTCTCCATAATAAGAGATGATCCAGATGTCTCTAAGTGGTGGTGATGACTCAAATGTCTTTGGCCCTAACAGCTTTTCATGGTAGAAGATTATGACCATATTATGACATTTGCTATAAATGGACCTATTACATATCATGAGATATTGATTTAAGAGATTCTGTCAGGAATCAGCTATAAAATGGTATTTTGAATGTGTCTGAGACTCTCTGTGACGTACTGAAAATGTGCTTGTCCTAAATGAGTATACTGTGATTCCATAACGTTCTATGTGGTGGCACTCATTAATAATGAATGCATAACTGCACCTACAAACAGAAGTGTGTTCATGGAGGCACATTTCTTGTCATAGCAGTATTGTGTGTAATCTGATACTGGCATTTGGTCATTTCTAAATCAAGTATCTGTATATAAGGTTATGTGTAGCACAGTATCCTGAAGATTTATGAAAGGGCCTATGGCATGGGCTAAAAAGGCCCTGATTTGAAGACGTAGTATTTTGCGAATCAGAGATATGCTAACCACTATGAAGAAAAGACCTCATTATTGGCTAACTTTCATGTCCCTGAATCTTAGTTACTACATTGCCATGCAGATCATTGCAGGTTTGCACTTCATGGTGGTTTGCGGCAGTTGCATCCTATAGCCATAGGCATCCCCCAGTCACTGTCCCATACACACAGGTACATATTCAAACACAAGCACGCACGCACGCACACACGCACACACACACACACACACACACACACACACACACACACACACACACACACACACACACACACACACACACACACACACACACACACACACACACACCACAGTCCCCATAAGTATTTAAGAATGAACATTTCTTAATGTCTGCAATAAATGTTTGTAGTAAGATGAATTTTGTATTTCTGAATTATTTGACTGCAGAAATAGTCTGCAGAGACTCACTGAAAAAGTAGCAGCTTTTCCATGTACATATTTATTCCTAACATGTCAGAACAGGTTTTATAAGTAGCTGACAGAAACAGCAACACTTCCTGACTTTTACAAAAATTTGCCAAGCTGCATTATTATACAGAACATGCTAGATACAAGACTAGTGAGCAAACAATCACTGATTAATGAACTGGACATTGTTTCTAACATTGTAACCAGATCTGTTCCCACCTTACAAAACCCTTCTCTCAGAATGTACTCTACTAGCCATTACTTGTCTGTACTAGCCCCAAAACTATGGCAGTCATTTTCTACTGATTTCACACAAAGTACTCCCTGTTCAGGCCACAGTTCAAACAATACTTAAAAAAACAGTTTGAATGCAACTGTCCATCTAAAAGATTTCACATAAACTGATATCTCCAATTAGTAGTAACTTTACCTGACTTACATCTGAGCCACATGATTAAGTCACTCATCCTAAACTGTGATTCAGCTAACCACACAATTGCTGCTCTTAATCCATTACATATACAAACTAATCCTGTCTTTCATTTTACTGGTCGCTATTCCCTTTCCTAGCAGCTACTACTCATATCTCAACCACTTCTGTTTTTCCTGTTTTAACTATATTCTCCTTTGTCTCTTCCAATTATGTAACTGTAAATATACTTGGTTTATTAAATCTTCTGTGTGTATATTGTTTGTCATATTGTCTATACTTACTCATAAAAGTAAACCATTTTTATTTATATACTGTACAGTGTTTTGTTAGATTATGATGTAACCCAGACTGAGCCAGTAATTAGTCATTGATCAGTGTTCTACGTTGGAATACACATTTAACTAACTAACTAAATAAATAAATAATAACATACCATGAAATGTAATCTGTAGAAGAAAGAAGCAACCAGTGAAACATGGTTTGGAAAGGATGTTACATTTTCATTACTGTCAAGATTCCTAATTAATTTCCCTTCTCCAAACCAGTTCATGCTTCAGAATTGCAGCTTGCGGTTTCCAAAACAGATTTCGTTGACAATTTCTCAGTGAAGTTACTACACAACTTGGAAATGTTTATCTTGTGATGTAGTAAAAAACATCCTGCTAGATAGTCAGTGAACTGATTGTTAAATTTCCCCACTGTGTGACCGGCCTGCTTTCATTTTGCCACCAATCTCATCAGCTTTAGTGAATAAATTCATATGTAAACTGAGGCCCAGTTCAACTTCATTTGAGAATGTACCCCTGTGTTCTTAAAACATTCAGTGAGACCTATTGCTCATCTAATTTCAATATGTACATATCTATCAAAGAGGATCTGTCTCCTAGTAGCTGGAAAATATATTTACTGTAACTTTTGTAATGGAATGCAAGGAACGTGAAATGCATTACAGAATTTCTGTCCTACAGATCTCTGTTCTCACATATTAAAAACAGTCTAGAAGAATGCTTTCATTCTAATTACTTCGACATCTAATCAAATACAACCTTATTTTTGGGAGGTAACAATGGCACTGATGCTGCCTTAATGAATATCTCATGGTGGATCCACAACCAGTTAACTCATGGCAGAATTACTGTATCAGTCTCTTTGGACCTTTCTGAAGTATTTGATACTGTAGTTAATGACACCACAGAAGTGGTACAAGATGCCAATTAGATTTAAGAAATAGGGGATTATACAGGGTGGTGTGAAAAAGAAGGTACAGAAAATATGTTTATGTAGTGAAGGTAAAAATGGTTTGTAGGAGTTTAGGAAAAGCCTTTGAAATGCATAGGATATGTATAGTGGTCTTTATGATTCTGTCTATTCAGGTGTGGAGGAATGACTATCCAGCAAGTGAAGCAAATGGTGGAATTAATGTGCCAGTGTAATTTAAATTATCCATAATGCTTATTGTGTAATCTTCCATATGTAAATTATGTGTGCGGTATTATGTATTGGTTGTATTTGTTGGTGTTCTTTAAATTGTATGATCTTCCCTCATATCTTGCAAAAATGTCTACATTTGACCCAACCAGGTTATAGGATCATAGGATTATAGGCGGTTACTAGGCTATTGGCCTTGAAGCCCTTATAAGTCTTGCCAAGAGTTTAGCCCATGTTTAGACAAGTCAGCACCTGATACCCCTGTCCAGCAGGAACATGGGTGGAGTCCCAGGGGTGTATTTTCTGTTCCCCATCCAGTTATCCAGGCTCCCCTTAAAAAGGGGTAGAGAGGTGCTCTGCTCGACGTAGAGAGGGAGTCTATTCCATAGATGGGGGAGTCTCTGGGACACAAATCTGTCCTGCCAAAAAGTCCTGTTGATGTCACAGACCAGGTTGAGGCTGCACATTCGGGTTACTTGAGTGGAGCTTGCCTTGCAGATATGCAACAGTCCCATCAAGGCGGGGTCCGTGATCACTTTATATGCCAGAAAGAGGTCACCTTTGAGAAGTCTGTATGAAACTGAGTAGCGGGATAGGGCTTTTAGCCTATCTGTGTATGGTAGTTGTTTGAGTGCCTGGATTCTCCTGGTGAGGGATCTCTGTGCTCTTCAAGGTAGATGCTGAAAGGGGTGTTGTACTCAATAATTGGCATTATAAGGGAAGAATACAGGGAAGTTATGACCTCCTTGTCCCTGGATGAGATACCCTTACTTATGAGGTGGATCATGTAGAAGGCTTTCCATACAACTGAAGCAACATGGTGGTCAAAAGTCAGGTTGCCATCAACCTGGGTGCCCAAATCCCTCATGACTGATTGCGTGCTTAGGACATTGTTATTAATGTGATAATTTGTGGGGACATCACTCTCCCCAAAGGGGATGATGATGCATTTATTGGTATTCAGCTTGAGGTCATGTTTCTGGCACCAGTCATTTGTCTGAGTCAGACCCTCTTGGAGGATGTCCACATCACTAGGTGAATTGATGACAGCACCCAGCTTGCAGTCATCTGCAAACCTGGTCAGCCAAAGCCCACTAGTTTTGGCCTGCATCTCAGAAAAGTATATCCCAAATAACAGAAGCCCCACGACTGAACCCTGGGGTATGCCTCTTGCTACAGGTCTACTGCTTGAGGTGGATTCCCCAATTTTCACTAGGTGAGTTCTATCAGTGAGCCAATTTGCTACCCATCTGGTAACATATGGATTGATGCCTAGTTGAGAGAGTTTATCTACTATGCCCAAGTGGGGAACAGTGTCAAAGGCTTTGGCAAGGTCAAGGTAGGTGGTGTGCACTATCTTCCCCTTTTCAATGGCTTTGGTGACTGTCTCAAAGAAGTTGACCATATTTAACAAACATGACCTCCCCTTGATGAAGCCAAACTGTGTGGGATCGAGTGTTTGGAGGTTGCCAGTATCCTTTTTAATAAGGTCCATGATAATTCGTTCCAAAACATTGCAGATCAGGCTAGTTAGGCTGATGGGTCTATAATTTCCCAGATTGGTGGGCACTCCACCTTTGTGCAAAGGAATGACAGTGGCTGTCCTAGATTCAGCTGGGATGAAGCCAGTACTCAGGCTTTGGTTGAATAGGGTGCCTAACGGTGCTGCAAGTTCCTGCCTGAGTTCATGTAGTATGCAGCCTGGAATGTTATTGGGTTCCATGGATGCTGTATTTTTTTCCTTTGAGGGAGCAGTGATGACCTGTTCCCTAGATATATGGAGAAGAGACAGGTACTGGGGATGTCCTGATTTACTGATGGGAGGGGGGACAGAGGGGTGAAGTTTTTGCTGAATCTGTCAACCAGCAAGTTTGCTATATCTACGGCATTTGTATATGTGGTGGCCTTGAATACCAGTTCTAAACAGAACTGGGTGCTTCATTTGAGATTACGGACATATGTGAAGGAGGCCTTATTATTGTCTCTAGTAGATGTGGCCAATTTGAACTTGAAGTTGGCTTTTTAAGATTTCACTAGTGCTCTTATTTGCTTGTTCAGGCTAAGGAGAGATTGCTTCCAGTCGGGCACCTACTCCTTCTTGTTCTTGGACAGCAATTTTTTTCTTTGTTATAGAGTTTATTTATTATAGATGTCCAGCAAACACGTTTACTCTTCCTTGTGGAGGATGATTTAGTCCTGCTGGGTATTGCTGATTCCATGCATCTATATAAATGCTCGTATAGTGCTTTGGTGCAGTTTCAGATATTGGTGCCAGTTCCTACAGAGGGGTGCTATGAAGCTGTTTATACCATCCCTCAGGAGGGTGTAATCAGTTTTGGAGAAGTTTTCATGCCTGACCCTAGATAGAGGGGGTTGGGGAGGTGGTAACTGCTTTATGGTCGGATCTTACCAGATCAGGTCATGGCTGATAAGGTATTTTGGACCAGTCTGTTTACCCAATTATCAGATAACAGGAGTTAAATAAATAAATAGCGTGTATCTTGATCTTGTGAGTTGTCTTAAGGATGTGTCAGCAAGAAAGTGGAAGTTGGTATCTGGAGAAAGGGGTTGTTTGCCGACAGATGGACTTTAAGGTGTACAGTGAGGCAGCCATTTGAAATATGGAAAGTGAATGGCTGAAAAATTGGACTTTCATGTACCAAGTAAGAGATCCCATTTCTCAGAATATTCCCATTTCTCTAGGGTATGGTGATCATGGAATTGGTATATATACATTTGGGGTGCAGGAGGGCTTGCTCCCCTGCAAAAATAAGTTTAAAGGAGAAGATTGATATTTGAGATTTGCTCTTCTTCTGTGTTTTCGATCTTTTTTTTTTTTTGTCTTGTCATCATTTGTGATTTTGAGTGCTGACCTTTCAATAGGGACCCATATAGTGAAGTTAGGCACTATGAAAGGAAGAGTCAGGGAAATGTTCAAGGAAGCACCAAGATGGCATAGGCTGGAGACAATAGAAATAGGTGAGGGGATAGTGCAAAAAAAAAAAAAAAAAACAATAACAAAGACAGAGACCTCTACAAAGAGGAAAATATGGTAGAAGAGAGTCCAACCTTGGTATAACAAAGTGAAGAGGAGGGAGCAGGGATGTCATATAAAGAAGGGCAAATATATTAAGAGCAGGTAATACTGAACCAAAACTGGCTGTTACAGTAACCATTCCCCACCCCACCCATCTTATTTCTCTTTATTCTCTAATACTCATTCACTGTTTCTCATAACAGTCGCACACCTCTTAGATAGTGCAAGCAAATTTGCTAGGAGCAATAATCATGAAGGACTCAGTTTTGCCCAACACAGTTTTTGTGGCATCAACATGTATATACTGAAAAGCTCATTAATACAACAGATCCATGAAGAAAACTATGTATGTTAAGAAACCTTGGGCATTTGGAAAAATAAGTGAATGAGGAAGTGCAAAATATAAAGAACTAAATCTAGAGACTTTTGAAAGATATAAAAATGAAATATGGACATGGGAAAGAAAGAAAGACCTGATATGCTACAGTATTTATGCAGAGGAGAAAGTCAAATTAATCAACACAAAAAGTCAGCCCCAAAGATATTCAAAGAAATACAGTCCAAGGCATCTGGACATGGAAAATTTTACAATAAAAAAAAATAAGAAAACAAAGAGGAAAAGTAGGAAAGAGGATTAGAAATGGAGAAGTTAAAGAAACAGAAACTGAAGTTACTGATTACCTGCAAAGTGAAAGATTTAGTGTAGAAAATTTAACTCAGATAACATCACAGCAGGATAGGCAATGGACACCCAAATTAAGGAGAAAGCAGTGGAGCAGGAAGCATCCAATCAGTTGCCATATGAAGATACTTTGGAGCCTTTCACAGAAAACAAGTACAAACATTCAGTTGGAGTTGGCCAACAAGGAAAGGAACAGGAAGCTGTGGCAAAAATAGCAATAGGAATAGGAATAGGAATGGGGTCGCAGACACTCAGGTTGGAACAGCCCTCTCCAGGGGTGGGGGCACGGCATCGATGGGACCGGATGGTGTCCCAGGCTGTGTCCTATGTGGGCTCAGGGACGAGCTAGCCCCTCACCTGGACGCACTGTTCAGGCTCAGCATCTCCACAGGTTGCGTGCCCATGGAGTGGTGCACTGCGGTGGTTGTTCCACTCCACAGGGTTGTAGCCACAACAGACCCCGGGAACTATCGCTGTATAAGCCTGACTAGCTTGGTCTGCAAGGCTATGGAGCACATCATTATGGAACTCATTAACAGAGACATTGGGAACCTCCAAACACTGGACCCTACCCAGTTCGGCTTTCTTAAGGGCAGATCATGCCTCCTAAACCTGGTGGACTTCTTTGAGACAGTTACCAAGGCTATAGATGAGGGAAAGGTGGTACCACAACCTACCTAGACCTCACAAAGGCTTTTGACACCATTCCCCATTCTGGTATTATAGACAAGATTACCAGCCTAAACATAAACCCCTATGTCACAAGATGGGTTGCTAACTGGCTTATGGACAGAACCCACATGGTAAGAGTTGCAGGAGCTAGGTCTGACTCTAAACAGGTTACAAGTGGCATTCACCAGGGCTCAGTTCTAGGACCCCTCCTGTTCGGCATATACTTCTCAGAGGCACAGGCAAGCACAGGAGGACAATGGCTGACCAAGTTCACAGATGACTGCAAACTAGGGGCTATAATTGACTATCCGGCTGACACAGACATCCTCCAAAAGGGTCTCACTGAGACGGACACCTGGTCAAAATCATGGCCTCAAGCTAAATGCCAAAAAATGCATAGTCATCCCCTTTGGAAAAAACAAAGTACCCACAAACTACCACATAGGTGGTAGTCCCCTAAATATGGAAGACATACGGAGGGGATCTGGGGACCCAAGTAGATAGTAAACTCTCCTTTGATAATCACATTGCCAAAGTGGTTAGAAAATCCTTCTATGTGGCACACCTTATCACAAAAGGGTTCACATCCAGATCAAAAGAGGTCATTGTGCCTCTCTACTCATCGCTCATCAGACCCATCATAGAGTACAACGCTCCATTTGGGATGTATCTTACAAGACAAGTGTAACAGCTGGAAAGACCACAGAAGTACCTCACAAAGAGGATCACTGGCCTCAAACAGATGCCCTATGCAGCTCGACTGAAGAAACTCCAGCTGTACTTGGTTGCATACCGCCTACTCAGAGGTGATCTCTGCCTGACATACAAGGCCATGTCCAACCCAGAACTGATGGACATGCTCCACCTATAGAAAAGCTTATCCCCTCAAGCCACATGCTCTAGGGATCTAAACCTCACCACAACAATAAATAGGACGTGATGGAGGGATAGATTCCTGTCACAGAGACTTCCCATGCTTTGGAACAAGATTCCAATCTACATTAGGCAGAGCTCCTCGCTAACACTCTTCAAGAGAAACCTTGACTAGTGGATGGGAAACAGAAAGTTTACCACGGGAATCACTTCAGTGGCTCTGCTGGACAGAGGCACAGGGAACTAATCTAAGGGGGCGGCGAAAGCCAACACATTCCTGTTAGGCTTATAAATGCCTTCGGGCAGATAGCCTAGTACCTACCTATGAACCTATGAACTCTGACGCAGTCAATGTTGTGGAGTCATAGACCAGTGATTTCCCATATGAAAGAGCAATGGATGACACAGGATGAAACCAAAAAGAATATGGCACAGGAAGATGCTCTGGAACTTTCTATAGAATGCCCACAGGAACTGAAGAACAAAGAATATGCCCTCAGTTTAGAAGAAAATGATCTAAGAGAAGAGTTGCTTGATTTAATGGAGATGGACAGACATATTAAGATCAATGAAAGAAATAGACTGAAGAAGCTCAATTAACCCCAAAAGTTAAAAGTTTTATAAAACAAAGACAGCAATTAGGACTGTCCATGAAAAATCGTTCAATATAACAGAAGTAAATAGGATATATTAATGTGAAGCTAAATTAATAGATAAATTCTTACCACAAGAACACAGGGTAGTAAGGGAAAGGAAGAGGAAAATTGAATGCTATCATGGAATTATAAAATAGAGAAAATTATAGAGCAATTAAGACAAGCACTGTCACTGTTAGAAGAGTATAGAGATCAACAAAAATACTCAGAAAGCTAGACATGATAAAAGCAACACACAGTATTATAACAGATCAGAATCTATCTTTTACAGTTGCAAATAATAAACTAAAAATATCAGCACAGGCAGAAAAACTTAGAAGATACGTAGATAAATATAAAGGAAAAGTACAAAATAAGCAATTTATTAACGGCCCAAAAAACTTTTATACAGAATTGGGAAATAAGGCAAAAGGAATTGAAACACCAACAAAAAAAGGAGAAATAGATATATTTTGGAGAAGTATCTATGAAGATCCAGTGTAACATAACAAAGATGCTAAATGGATAGAAGACGTATAAGAAAAAATAAGAAGTTCAAATGTACAGGATATGAAATGGGCTGAAGTAATGGCCAGAGAGATTGAAACAAAGTTAAGAAAAACTTCTAAATGGAAAACCCCAGGCCCAGATGCAGTACCTAACTTCTGGCTAAAAGTATTAACATCATTGCATGAAGATTTAGCCATGAGTAAGAACTATTTATATGTGCACCCTGAACAGACACCAGCCTGGTTAGCAACAGGAAAAACAATGCTCCTACTTAAGAGTGAACTTGCAAGCTACCCTAAAAATTATAGGCCAGTAACTTGCCTTCTGATGACATATGACTGATATAGCCCTCCTGGAGAAAGGAGGTGTGGCCTGATGGAGGGTACTGGCAATGATTAAATGGTCCTAAGACTCAATGGCCGAGGAATATTTATAAAATCCATCATGGGGAAGTGGAACCATACATGCAGCTCTGCATTGTCCTCGTGTACGTCTTGAAACGGGAAGCAAGCACTGTGACTGGCAGTGATTACGTTTATAAAAGTCTACTTGAGTGATTGCCTAGTATATACTTATGAACCCGTGATCTGTAGGATCCATCCATCTGCAGTACATGCCATCTAGCAACTGATTGAAAGACATGCAATCTAATTGCCGTATCTCTGTCCATCATCACTTGGAGGTAGGCTTTACTATGATGTAGGTGCAGCTGATAGCACTTAGGACTATGTGGAGGAGATACATACTCTCACAGAACTGTTCTATGGCTGTATGGCCTCAGGTAAAGCTGATGAAAACTTTATGTAGTTACTAGCCTCATTGCGCATGAAAAACAGGAACTTGTTTAGGATGTGAGTGACAGCAATCTATAACACCCCTTTTGTATTGCCCATAAAGTTATGGAATGTCTCAGATACATGTATGCCTTCTCACTTTAATTTCTCTAAGTCTGTTGGATTTCTAATACCTTGATAGGAATCGACCCCATTTCTAAGTGAGGGTATAATTAAAGATCATAAAATTAGTATTGCTTCAGTCTTTCATGTTAGTATAAAGTGCTCTTCTCAGAACCCAAAATGTGTCCCGAATTGAATTCTTCTGTAATTCATATGGAGATACTTGTATTGGTAGCATGTCTAAGTGCGATTGTAGATTCCTTTGTATTAGACTTGATGCTCCTGCTACTGTTGGAACTGTCTGGATAGCCTTCTTCCACATAGCTCTCATTTCTTCCTGCAAATACTTGTACTTTATGACTTTGTGTCTCTCTATACATAAGACACCCCCAGATTCATGAATCCTCCATGTAAGACTTAATAAGTCTTACTAGGAGGCTGCAGTTGAACGGTATGACATCAGCATGCCATGAATATGCATGAGGGCACGCTGACTCAAACGTAAGTCTTATATGGACCGTGTAAGAAAGCAGGGGGCGTGTCAGACTGTCGAGCAGTCTAAATGTCCACGCCCCTGCATGTGTTTATAATAAAAGCAAATAAACAAGAGCGAGTCCACTCAAATGTCCCTGCACCCATCACCTCACTGTCTGATATTGTAAACCCCCATCACAGTTCTAAAATGCATAACATTATTTTTTTTTTTAATTCCCAAAATAGCTGCCTGTATTTGCGCATGTGTGCGCAGGTGTGCCCATTGCTTAGCTACAGTTAGCAATACTGACATCGAAGAGCATAAGAAAGAATATTTATGCAAATCACACCAAATAGCAATAGCGTAATGGTAGAGCGTTCGCACAAAGAAGAGGCATTCATGGTTTGAGTCCCACCACTCCCTTCTGATTTATTTTTAAATCAGTATATGGAATAATACCTAACATATATGTTTAAACATAACTAAAAAGCAGTGAAATGGCCAATGTATCAGTGAACAAAATAAATATTTTAAAGGATCCCAATATAAAATTGCCTGCAGTTAATCAGCGCTTCACCCAGTGCAATAGAGTTGCCCATAGTTCAATAGCGCTTCACCCAGCGCAATAGAGTTGCCCATAGTTCAATAGCCCTTTACCCAGCACAATAGAGTTACCCATAGTTTAACAGCGCTTTACCCAGCGCAATGTGTTTGTGCGGACATGCACGCCACGCCAACCAGGGCACCGTAGGGCACCGAGGAGCAATGTAGAGCAAAGTTGCTTAAATGCAGCCACACCCCCTAGCCTGTCTGGACAGTATGAAAATAAAATGAATGACAAGGTTCGAACCCAGGACTCTGTGCATCAGAGGCAAAGTACAGAACCACTAAGCCATGACAACATAGGAGAAACAGCCACTGTTAACATTCATATACTTAAGAATGATAGTTTAACCATTACTAAGCAGGTCTGCAGTCAGCCGAGAATTTTACAAAGCAGCCAATCACAAAAAAGTGCGGGAAATGCGGCATATTTAAGCCCCACAGGCGGAAATACATGCCATAACTGATTGTAGCTCACATCTGCAGTTAGAATGTCCTGTGTCGGAGAAGGAACACGCTTCCGAGCGCAACGTTGGGGCATTGAGGAGTCAAAATACATGGTTTGGCTCCTTGTCCACCATCATGAGTCAAGACTCTTGCAGAGCCAGTTCCAGGGGACGGAGTACAAGGCAGAGGCTTGGAACTGGTTAGCTCATGACCTTACCAGTGCCACAAGCGTTCCTCAGACTGGTGAGCAGGTCCGTCAACACCATGCAGACCTGAAGAGATGAAAGTAGGACCGCCTGAACCAAGGGATACAGGAGGCCTGTGGGATGCGGGATGCCCCACAACTGAGTATGTAGCCATGGAATGCAGTATGTAAGAATTGATAATGGAGTATGTATAACAGATAGGTATGTCTCAATATCCCTTCATTTACTTTACAGCTGCAGGTGGCCGTGCTGCGAATCAGCAAGCCTATGCTGATAGGCTGCTAAGGCTGCGCCACCAGGCAGGTTAGTGATTATTCTGCATGTATTGTTATATAAAATATGGGAGAGAGCATGAAAGAAAGTGTTGTAGTCCAATAATACAGCCATAAAATTGCCTGAATAAGTCCTCTGCAAGTACTGTCAGATAAAAATGTCAGAGAGGCAGAAAAAGAGTGTAGTAACCCATTAAGAAAGGTAACATATGTCTGGAATAATATCTCTGCAGGTACTGTCATATAAAATAAGTGAGTGAGCCTGAAAAAAGAATGTTCTAACCCATTAATAAAGGTATAATATGTCTTGAACATGCCTGCCATATACACCGTTAAAACAAATAAAGGAGTGAGCCTGTGGAAAAGTGTGTAATGTCACTAATAAAGGTCTAAAACCTGGAGTGTGTCTGTGTCACAGACTATGAAATGTTGTTGTACCCTTGCATTATACAAACAGTACTGTTTGAAAAGGTGCTGGCAACCCAGAGTTGTGCAGTCCCATATAAAGAGGGTGATGGAAGTGCTAGTAGCTGTAAAACATATATACAGTCCACAACAGTCAGTTACTGGCTGGCATGAATAAGTAAATCTGGCACACATGTAGCATGTTATTTTTCCCCAGAAATGTGAGTTTGTGTCAATAAATGCAGGGTTCTGTACAAATCGAAGTGAAAATGTCATGTGAAAACATCCCAGATATGTAGATAAAGAAATATTAATGCAATCAAGAAATATGTAGCTGTAACATCTGCATCCTGGACAGTTAGTATGTCAGATATAGGTCAGGCATATATTGAACTAGCCAAACCCATTACACAACCTAATGTATGGTGGCAAGTGTAATAATACATGTAGGGGATATACACTTGCAGTCACTAGGAATGTAGTGTAGACAAAATGGTAATTATAAGATGTTAACCGAGGTTTTTTCTACACCCTACTGTATGTGCATAAACCATGCAATTCCACACCTCAATGGGTATGTGTAATCTTACATATTTGTTGGGACATAAGTCCTATTGTTCTATAAATATTTGCATTCACGTTGATGCATGTGCCCTGTTTAAACACCACAATCATTGTGGCCTGTTGCTACCAAACATCCCTGCATGCTGTTGGAATATCCACTGTGGTTCAATATATGCATGTGTTATGCTTGCTGTTCAACTGTTGTAACCTTGGTGTGTTGGGTTAATGGGAATATTATTGCATGCTGTTACAACTAATCTGGAATGCTGTTTTGCTTATGTTGTAATTAAACACACCTAATCACAGAAAGTATGGGAAGGCCAGTCCCAGCGGACCCACCTGTCCCTCCTCAGCTGGCGAGTGCACCTGGCACCAGCAGGTCCATTGCCCAGCCCGGGCTCCCCTCCTCCATTGGTCCTGTGCTACCTTTGGGTGGAAGCCCTGCAGGGGATGGGGCTCGTACCCCTGTGCAAGCGTGGGCGGAGAAGGGCCACCTGTCACCCTTCGAAGGGTCTGGGTTGTGGTGCGTAGGGAGATTCAGTGTTCAGTCGCTGATCCTCTATGCCAGCTCAAGGCGAGAGTGGCGCATCTCACGGGTGAGCCTGCCCGTCCCACGCAGCCACCAGCACAGCCACCCTTGGGGCTGTGAAGGTTCAGTGGTGACTGCCCATGGGTGGGGATCTCAGTTCCACTGTTACCATCTGTGGGCTCATGGGCTTGCAATTTTGAAACATCCGACCCCGTCAATTGTGTTTACCCACCCCATGTGTCATACACCACCCCTGTATGCATCTTGTCTGTCTTGTCTGTTTACCTTCCCAACCTACCTCCCTGGACATACCTACTTCCTCTACCTCACTTCCCACTCTCACCTGAAAAAAAAAAAAAGGGCAATCTGTACCCACAAAAAAATTATGCCCCATACATAGCTGCCCATTTCGCACACATGTCCATTGGAAATGTAAGCTGATAATTAGAATTGGCAGTACAACATACTTTGTTGCCCTCACCCCTCTCCCAGGGGTGGAAGGTTTCAAATTTCACTCCAAATTCATTGCATATGCACAGCTGTTGCTGTTAAAGAAATGGGCAGCTATGGACCTACCCTACACCCATCCTGCACATCCCGAGCTTGTTTACCTACTGTCTGTCCCTCTTTGTGCCCCCTTTCTCACCACTTTCCTATCTCCTCATTTTCTTTTCTTTAAAAGAAATTAGCATGGGGGTTAGCGGGAGTAAGCACTTTTAAGCAGTAGTAAGCGGGATTAAGCGAGTGTGCTCATGTGTATGCTTAGCTAAGCATCACTAAGGGTCACACAAACCTGCGCAAACCCACTTACAACTTCTTAAAAGTGCCTTAGTCACTCTATGGCAGGGCCCTTGTTCTGCTGTGCAGCAAAAGAAAAAACTTCTGGCAGTCTCGAACCCCAGACCATTGACACAATAGACTGCATGAATTACCACTATGCCACAGCAGACATACAAATAACTTGGTTCTGAAATAAATATATCATGCATTACAATGAGGGAATGTAAATGGAAATTAGGAATGGTATAACACAAATCCTTTTCTGTGGGTCTTTACCAGCAGTGGTTGTGGAACTGTATGACATGACTGTGAAAGGAGAACCAGCCATCCTAGCAGGGAATAATGTTACAGTAGCACCTTACAAACACCAAACAGCATCAGACCAGGATAAATACTGGTCACAGGAATACAGTGCAATAACCACATTTGTATGGCAGTTAATTGTGTAAGTGAGAAAAAAGTACATACTCCCATGTATCCTGTGTTAGCATTTGGAGGTGTGCATGTCTACACTGAGATGTGTGTACTGGAAGCAGCAACATTCAGGTTTGAGTACAACATGCATATAAATGGCTACAACCCTAGCATCAGATAAGAGACATATACCAACCTTCAGACTGACAAAACGGTGTCCAGAGCAAACAAGCATGGGCCCCACCTTGGAAATCTGAAAGGGCTACACCTACCTAACATAGCATTTTATAGCATTTTATAGCAGTGGGCTGCAATCAAAGTGAGCAATGCAATCACCAAACAGCAGGCTGCATGCAATTACTGAATGGTGTGCAGCAACTGGTGCAGAGATTGTCACATGCACAAGTGCAGATACCTAGAAATGTAGGCTGTACCTGCAGTCCACACATGCAATTATATCATTGCAGGTGTTGTGAGATACAGAGTGAGAGAGAGAGAGACACGGACACAGACATAGACTGAGACAGAGACAGAACAGAGTGAGAAACTGAGACAGAAAGTTAAATAGAGGGCAAAAACCCAAAACAAACCACCAATAAAAAAAAAAAAACTACAAAACCGTAACACACGGAGCAGGAAAATAGAAAGTTATGTAACTCACATGTATGTGTTGGCATGTTGTAGATGTTCCTGAAGAGTACTCTACACACTGCAAATCATCCAGCAGCACTATGTATCTATCTGTATCTGCACATGTGCATAGGGCAAGGGACATACTGCATCTGTTAGTTAAGGGTGGACAGATATCTGTCAGTGAAGGCTGGTATGTGCATATATCCATGTAGGTCATAGTGTGTGGCTTAGAAAACAGCATGCAGTGCGCAGGAGCGGCCCTAGGTCAACTCATGCCCTACTCAAAAGGGTTCCACGGCGCCCCCTACCACACTTCCTGGTGCCCCCATCCTTGTCTTACTACACCACATAAATAGTGGAAAAGCACCCCTGCTAGAGCAGCGCCCTAGGCGGCCTCCCAGTTGGCCTATGCCTAAGGCCAGCTATGGTAGTGTTGATATATATCATGTGGCGGTTAAATGCTGTGGGACAGATTTGTCAGATCTGCTGTGTTGCAGCCAGTGAGGCCTGCTAATGCTACAAGGGCTGAGGACACCCACATGTATTTTGCACAACACTGTGCAATTTAATCACATACCTGTACATCCCACAACTGTCACATAAGTGGTATCCCCACCATGAAAGGTGGACTGTACATGTGCATATATGTGCATCCATGTGTACAGCAATGGGTGTGTACATGTATGCGTATAGATATGTATATATATATATATATATATATATATATATATATATATAATATATATATATATATATATATATATATATATATATATATATATATATATACATATGTATATTTATATATAGATATAGATATAGATATATATACATATAGAATGAGAGAGAGAGACAGACAGACACGGGGTCATATGTACCGCAACAGGTGTGTGGTGACCAAGGCATGGACTGTAGACAAGTGTTGATACTGCGGTGCCATTCCACCTTTCCAAAACAGTGTACCCATTAACTACCACATAGGTACAGATCTACCTAACAGTGAAGGTGTGATAAGGGAACATGGGACACAGGTGGACAGTAGCCTCCGCTTTGATGAAGACAGTGCCACACTACACCTGTAATCTGCCTGTGTGGTATGTGTCATGACAACAGGTGTGTCATCTATGGAAGTATAGGGTAGAGTTCCCCTCTACTCATCACAATGCCCTGTGTGGTATGTACTTCACATGACAACTACACCAGGTGAACAGGCCACAGACAGACCTCCCAGAGGGTAATACTGGCCGCAAACAGATGCCCTATGCAGACTGACTCACAAAACCACAACTACACTGTATTACATACTGGCCACACAGAGGTGACCTCTGCCGGACATGCAGAGGTATGTCACACCCATAGCTGGGTGACAACCACCACGGCAACATATCACAATCCCTCTGGGATACATGCTGTAGGGCCCTAAACCTTGTCAGCTCACTAAACAGCACATGATGGAGGGATAGGTTCCCATCTCAGAGATATGCCATACACCGGAATAGACCACATAGCAATAGCAAACAAGGCTCCTCCTTAGCAGTTGTAATAAATACCCCTGATGATTGTGTGGGAGATTGGTAATACACCCCAGAAAACATCTCTGTGGTTCAGCTTGGCAGGGGCAAGTGAAATCAAAGTACATGTGTGTCAAAGGCCAGGGTAGCATATGGCTAGGCTGTCGTAGGCCCTAGGGCCAATAGCATATTACCTACCTATGACACTATGCACTCACACATGTACTTAATGCAATAGCTGCTATGTGAGGTTGAATAAGTGTAACGCTGAATGTGTGCAAGGTCTGTAAATGTGTGATAGCTTAGTGTGATGTTGTATCTGACATGGTAGTGCCTATCCTAGCTGTGAGGACAGCAACTGATGTGTAATGTACTGTTAGGCAGACATAGTAGTACGGCATATGATGTGACATAGTTCTCTGTTGACGAATGTGGTGTCTCATTGTAGGCTAACGCAATACATGTATGCTTAGTGAGTGGTACTGCTGGTGAATCCATCACCAATATGAACTGTAGTACTACCTGAAGCTGTAGGCCTAAACAGCACAGTATGGTGTGAGTTCACATGGCTTGGAAACACTGTCATGTGTGTTTCCTGTAGTCTGCACAGAGGACAGAATGCAGACACAAGGGTGTGTAAGTAGTGGCACACAGTACCATATGGTATATAGATAATGCTCATCTGTATTGGCATACAGTGGTGTGTTGTATGTTTGCCTGATGTGTGTGTGATTATGCCTGTACAATGGCTGCAATTATATGTGTGTTACAGGGTAAACGTGTGTATCCAGCAACATATATAGTCTGTTACAGCAGTATGCTACCTATAGTAACAACTGGACACATCTGTTAGGCAGGGCTATGGCATCAATGACTAGGGTGGTTGATTGGTACTACTGTACCTGTACTTTACATCCATTGCAATGGATGACATCTCTGTTCGTGCATTGGTGTGATATACACCCCTGTCTTGAGGTTGTGCAATGTGTCACAAACAGTGTGTCAGGTACTGTTGTATAGTGGTGTGATATATAGAGTCTGCCAGGCAGTGTTAGTTAGTTGTGGCCTGAGAACCAATAAGTGGTATTGAACGTGTGTAACCTCTGACAGACAATAGTATGGTATATATGTCAGTAAACTGATATCTGTGGGTAAAGGTGTAAAGTGTGCCACAGGACACTCTCACACATATTGTTCATATCTTTTTCAGCCAGATGGAACCACCAACGCAACCCAGCATACACAGCGGATGAGGAAGAGGTGATACTAGACAGCATATTGTAGCGGTACACAATGCTGTTCTCCAGAAGCAGCCAGCACCAGCAGGAGCGGACTGCACTGTGGCAGGAACTTGTTCGTCGGGTAAATGACATAGGCATGCATAACCGGACATATGAGCAGGTACGCCATCACTGCAGTGATTTAATTAGACAAGTCCGGTGGCATGCATCTGATATCCAAAGACAGCAGCATGTCACAGGTGGTGGGGTGGCCATTTATCCCCCCCTCACCAGAGCGGAGGAGCTGCTCCTAAGCATGGTGGCTCCTGGACAACAGCTACATCAACCTCTGGCATGTGTTCTAATGGAGGCCGGAGTCACCCAGCACATCCACCTGGAGCAAGCAGGTAACATGCCCTATCTGTAGACTACAGTTAACTGTATTGTTAGATTATGTGTATGTGAGATATTAACTGTGTGTTTAGCAGTTCCGCTGCCTAGTGTTGTGCAATAAGGATAGTTTGAATAATATCACTACACCTGTGACTGTTGACTGTTGTTGTACTGCAGTTTAGCATACCCACTGAAGCAATGCTACAGTTGTGGCCACTGACGAACCCTGTCATATTCTCGTAGGTCCCTCTGGTGTGATGGCAGGGCAGCCTATCCATGCTGGTGAGTGTGTTATACCTGCAATGTTGGTAATGAAATATGCATGTCATAGGTGAGGTGTAGGCCATGTACACGTAACACACCTACGCACAATGCATGCCGTGCATTTTTGCTGTGAGACGTTCCACAGCTCAGTAATGTCAGTAGCTGCCTCAGTGACATGCAATACACAGAGCATGACACACAGTTGTGGCAACCCCGTACTACACATTGGATAGGCATATTTGCAACACCTGTACACAACATAACACATTTATCACATGCAGTACACAAAGTCATGCTACATATAGCATAACCACACACCCGCTGTAAGGTCACACTTCAGTATCCCACATGTCATCCACACACACATGATGTACATCAGGGGTAGAGGCCTATCATGGGGCTGTGCAACACTCTTCAACACATAACACAGTCATGTTAGGCAATGCTCCCTACTGGGCACCTCATACACCCATGTACAAAGTGGCTGTATAATAGTGAACGTATCCACAGCACTGCAGTTCAGGTACAGCATGCTAGGCAGTGGTCTGTCACACAGTAGTAGCCATGAGTGACCACAAGATGCATGATGATGATGATGATGATGGCACATGGTACTACACCCCATCCAGTTACAGTGACCACAGTACTACACATAGCAGTCTTTGCTGTGCACCTCATTGTTCTGTGTGCGCAAACATATGCACCTATACACACCATGCATAGCATGTTGGGTGTGTGCTTACATATGCTAGTATACACATTTTGCACAACAGTCTCCATCTGTACAAAGAGTCACATATATGTCCTGGAATGCTATTGGGTGTATATGTCACATGACACACATTAGGTATGTGTGGTGTTTAATGTTGCAGTCATGTAGCATGCCATGTCTTGGCTGACACAGACATATCTGCAATATGTCCCACACTCACCATAACCACTGTACAGTGTCCATGCCGTGCATTGGGATTCTTTCACATCTGCATGCACCACTCATCCCATGTCTGTACATTGCATGCATTTGCTACACCTGTGCCCACTATTATGTGCTATGGACACAGACACTGTCATCAGACATGGCAATCTATGTGTCACACAGATAACTCATTCAGCCATGGTATGTATACCATTGAGTGATGGTGCACATGACATTTCAGAGCAGATAATACTTGCACAGCAATGTTGTGTCCATGTACACATTGTGCTCCAGGGTGTAGCCAATCACTGAACAACTACACACATGCATCAAAGCAATGTATAATGTCATTATATAGGGCTGTCTACACTTGCACTGCATGGTGTTGATTAACGCATGGTCTGCAGGCTGACATGTGTGGTGACTGTTTGCCTTGTGATACTGTCACCCACCATCATCCACTATTGTGTATGTGTTGGATTGCTGGTGTGTGTGTGTGTATGTGCTGTGGTGAGCAGTGTATTTCTGTGCATGTGTGCATGTGTGCATGTGTTCATGTGTTCATGTGTGCATGTGTGCATGAGTGCATGTGTGCATGTGTGTATGTGTGCATGTGTGCATGTGTACTAACATCATGTACAGATTGTAAAGTGTGTTTCCTGTCTTCGTTCCACAGGTGCTGAGTTAGGGGTGGCTGAATGCAGCAGGGAACCTGATGTCACTGCCACTAATAGTGTAGATGATGAGACATGTATTGTGGCACAGGAAGGTCTGACAGGGTCTGTCATTGGTCCACCAATCGACAGTACACAGCGGTCAACCCCATTTATGCGCAAACTCATACTGCCAATACATCCCTCGTCACCAATGGCCATAGCTGAGGGACAGCATACAGTTGGCATTGACCAGGAGACTGTGGTACCTATGGCATGTGCATCCCCTCACAGCAGCCATAGCCAGATTACCGGAATGGTACCACATAGGCAGATGTCCAGGGGTTCTCTGGGGAGCACCACTGGTCGTATTGCCTCTGGCAGACATGCCCCCGGAGGTATTACAACCGCCAGTATGTTCCAGGCTGTAATGCAGGCACAGGCACGTATGGAACGGTACACCCAACAGGGGCTAAGGGCACAGAGGGCCCATTACACTGCTATCAGTGACAGCATCCGTGACCTTGCCGGTGCCATCCAGAATTACACCAAGGTCATTGATAGCCTTTGGAGGGAGACATTAGATGTCCTCCACAGTGTGTTAGCCATGTGCCAGGACCGTGCGGGATGGATGAGAAGCCAACACGGATGCATGCCAGCAACAGCTTCAGCTGGCAGTCATCGCGGATGGACCATGGATCACAGCCGCCCCTGTAGTGGCAGTACCAGCCTCAGCAATGCTGGGACTGGCCTGTCCATTGACCATCCTGCTAGACCACATGCACATGGTGCTGGCCAGTCCCAGCAGGGACATGGGTCCAGTCATCATACCTCTGCCTCTGATGACAGCACCCAGTCAGGGTTGGTACCTGATACTGCCCGTAGCACCCCTGCTAGGCACAGGTACTGTGTCCGTGGCTGGAGACAGTGATCTGTACGGCCTAGCAGGTACAGTCTGTAGCTGTCCCACAACTGCCCGTATATGGCAGCCACATGGTGGAGTTGTGTGCATGCAGACACACACACATTTACCATACAACTAGGGCTCACACATACACATACACATTGCATCAACATTGGCCCATGCAGTACTGTTGTCCCTCACACACACACACACACACACACACACACACACACACACACACACACACAGACATGCCGATTGGATGGGTCAATGTCGGACTCTGGCAAACCTACAACACACTCTGTGCATATAATGACACCTGTGCCACCTCCTGTCATCTGTCACATTGATGCAGGAATAGGCTAACATGGTTCTGATGCACAGGGTGACATTATAGCAGTGTAGCAATAGTAGCAAGTTGCCAACAGGAAGGTGTACTGATATCCTTGTAGGTATATCTGAGCAGGCATTTTGCAACACAGCTCTGATAGTCATTGTAGCATTGTTTACACCAGTGTTAGGTCTGAGTATGTATTGTCCACCCATGTGCCACTTGGCTGAAGTGTACTGTGTTGCCAGCATGTGTTAGTGAGCGGATAGTACGTGTGTGATGTGTGCATTACAAATTAGCGGGTGTACATCTGTGAACATGGTGTGTGTGCACTGTCTGCATGTACGTGCATAGTGGACATGTGGGATGTGCGACATACCCTGTTCTACACATTGTTAACATCTCATGGTATCTTTCGATGGCCAGTATGCATTCTACTACAGATATGTACTAACATGGGTCACATTGTTAACATCTCATGGTATCTTTCGATGGCCAGTATGCATTCTACTACAGATATGTACTAACATGGGTACACATGTGTGTATTACATGGGTTGGCACTATGCTGTGGGTGATACCATTGATATCTGTCAATGATCTGCAGTCTGGTAGTATACACCACCTCAACAGCATGACTATAACCAATCATTAGATGATGACCTGACAAATGACTTACAGTTGTAGGGAACTCAGTAACAGTTGGATCCTTCGAGTACTATACTATAACAGTAACCAGTTGTATTGACTGCCACACGTTCCTGGGACCACACCTGTGTGGCATATAGCCCTCTTAGGTACATGCAAACACACTAGGGATATGTCCATCCACATCTGGAAATGCATGCATTGGCCTACACTGCATTCCCCGGATGGGACGCATATCCTACACAAGGGTATCATACAGGCAGGTACCTGTTGTCCAATACATGCCGTATAGCAGTACGCCGTCTATGGCATAGTCATCCACATTTACTATACATACTATCCCGACAGTACCACATAGGTGGTAGCCCTGAACATGTATGTTGGGTACCAATGTGTACAGACAGACACGTGTTATGTCATCTGTCCCTTGGTATCCACATATCCATAGGTATTGTGGGGTCACTCGGTGTTTCACATAACACATTAGGGGCCTGCATGCATATCCACAGGGCTGGTGCACACCTATAATGACTGTGCATTATTGCCAGTTGTTGTTGTGTATGAACATGTCTGACATATACCCTGGCAATTACCCTCACTCACAGTACTCTATAGTACATGTCATGGGTGTGTGTGGCAGGGATGTCCTTGGCCACGGATCACTACATTGGCCGGTCTTGATGCATACATACATATGTGACCTATGATCTGAGAAGCAGTGGCACAATCTGTCGAAGGTTACAAATGTATTCATGTAGTATGCAGGCTTCACACCTATGTACTGATTGAGGTCACATGTACACAAATTTATTTGACACGCAGATACCCGATGTGTGCAATGCACATACGGTTTGAAACATATGTCATACCGTAGTAAAAGCAAAACCCACACTGCATTGACCACCTGTGACACATACACAAACAGCGTTTGCAGGACTCAAACCCCTACCTAACTATGTTATGATATTAGAGAGATACGCATTAACACAGCACACTATATGCAATACTGGGTGGTTTCTGTTCTCCTTGAATATTTGTAGGATGCTGACATCATCAGACTTTCCAAAGAGGGATGTACCTCTTTTAATGTGTTTTCCCAGTCTCCAAAAAGGCTACTCCTCTCAAAGGAAATCACAGACCTACACCCCCCCCCACACACACACTTGGCATTTGCAGAACTCAAACCCCTACCTAACTATGTTATGATGCTAGAGAGATATGCATTAACACGGCACTCTATATGCATTATTGGGTGGTTTCTGTTCTCCTTGAATATTTGTAGGATGCTGACATCATCAGACTTTCCGAAGAGGGATGTACCTCTTTTAATGTGTTTTCCCAGTCTCCAAAAAGGCTACTCCTCTCAAAGGAAATCACACACATACACGCACACCCCCACACACTTGGCATTTGCAGAACTCAAACCACTACCTAACAATGTTATGATGCTAGAGAGATACGCATTAACACGGGGCGTTATATACATTAGTAGGTGGTTTCTGTTCTCCTGGAATATTTGTAGGATGCTGACATCATCAGACTTTCTAAAGAGGGATGTACCTCTTTTAATGTGTTTTCCCAGTCTCCAAAAAGGCTACTCCTCTCAAAGGAAATCACACACATACACACACCCCCATTAACACAGCGCGCTATATGCATTACTGGGTGGTTTCTGTTCTCCTTGAATATTTGTAGGATGCTGACATCATCAGACTTTCCAAAGCGGGATGTACCTCTTTTAATGTGTTTTCCCAGTCTCCAAAAAGGCTATTCCTCTCAAAAGAAATCACACACCCCCCACACACTTGGCATTTGCAGAACTCAAACACCTACCTAACTATGTTATGATGCTAGAGAGATACACATTAACACGGCGCGCTATATACATTATTGGGTGGTTTCTGTTCTCCTTGAATATTTGTAGGATGCTGACATCATTAGACTTTCCGATGAGGGATGTACCTCTTTTAATGTGTTTTCCCAGTCTCCAAAAAGGCTACTCCTCTCAAAGGAAATAACACACATACACCCCCCCCCCCCATTAGCACAGCACGTTATATGCATTACTGGGTGGTTTCTGTTCTCCTTGAATATTTGTAGGATGCTGACATCATCAGACTTTCCAAAGAGGGATGTACCTCTTTTAATGTGTTTTCCCAGTCTCCAAAAAGTCTACTCCTCTCAAAAGAAATTACACACACAACCCCCCACACACACACACACACACTCACACACACGTGTCATTTGCAGAACTCAAACCCCTACGTTATGATACTAGAAAGATACGCATTAACATGACGCGCTATATGCATTAATGTTTTTTTTCTGTTCTCCTTGAATATTTGTAGGATGCTGACATCATCAGACTTTCCGAAGAGGGATGTACCTCTTTTAATGTGTTTTCCCAGTCTCCAAAAAGTCTACTCCTCTCAAAAGAAATTACACACACAACCCCCCCCACACACACGTGGCGTTTGCAGAACTCAAACCCCTACCTTATGATACTAGAAAGATACGCATTAACATGACGCGCGATATGCATTACTGGGTTTTTTCTGTTCTCCTTGAATATTTGTAGGATGCTGACATCATCAGACTTTCAGAAGAGGGATGTACCTCTTTTAATGTGTTTTCCCAGTCTCCAAAAAGGCTACTCCTCTCAAAGGAAATCACACACACCCCCCACACACACATTTGGTGTTTGCAGAACTCAAACCCCTACCTAACTATGTTATGATACTAGAAAGATACGCATTAACACAGCGCGCTATATGCATTACTGGGTGGTTTCTGTTATTGAATATTTGTAGGATGCTGACATCATCAGACTTTCCGAAGAGGGATGTACCTCTTTTAATTTCTTTTCCCAGTCTCCAAAAAGGCTATTCCTTTCAAAGGAAATCACCCCCCCCACACACACTTGGTGTTTGCAGAACTCAAACCCCTACCTAACTATGTTATGACGCTGGAGAGATACACATTAACATGGCATGCTATATGCATTAATGGGTGGTTTCTGCTCTCCTTGAATATTTGTAGGATGCTGACATCATTAGACTTTCCGAAGAGGGATGTACCTCTTTTAATGTGTTTTCCCAGTCTCCAAAAAGGCTACTCCTCTCAAAGGAAATCACACACATACACCCCCCCCCCCATTAACATGACACTCTGTATGCATTACTGTGTGGTTTCTGTTCTCCTTGAATATTTGTAGGATGCTGACATCATCAGACTTTCCAAAGAGGGATGTACCTCTTTTAATGTGTTTTCCCAGTCTCCAAAAAGGCTACTCCTTGCAAAGGAAATCACACACTGGGTGCTTGCAGGACTCAAACCCCTACCTAACTATGTTATGATGCTAGAGAAATACGCATTAACACGGCACGCTATATGCTTTACTGGGTGGTTTTTGTTCTCCTGGTATATTTGTAGGATGATGACATCATCAGACTGGACATGGTAATGTGTGTACACATTTTTATGCAATCCCAGGAATGATCCATGTAGGTCGGCAGGTATCAACAGCTTGTACAGGACCCCGTGAGTCTCACCTTGTGTGATCTATCTGTGGACACATTGCCATCCCTTCATATGTCAACACATATCTATGCACAGATTGTTGGTTTTGTGGATACGACATGTGTCTGTGATGTTGATGAAGAGCTGTTCAAAGTCTATGTGGGACATGTGTAGCTCTGTTCTGTGATGTATGTCCTGGGTGGCTGCCTTGCAGACGGTGTAGCATGCTTGCAAACCATGATCTGCACATGAACATACCACAGTTGGTAGGGTTGTGTGTTTGTCAGTTTCCAATAGCTCTGTTTATGACTTCTGCCATGATGCACTCCATGGCCTTGCAGATCAGAATGTATAGGCTTACTGGACTATACTTCCCATGGTGTGTTGTGCACCCACACTTGTGGGGAGTGCCATATGTTGCTGTAACACATTCGACGGTTCCAGGTCCTGTGGAGTGGGTGAGGCTCAACAGACTGTTCAGGTACAGGGTCTGTTTGTTCTGTAGTGCATGCATGACACATATTGGGAAACAATGTAATCCAATTGCTGCCATGCTTTTGGCTTTGGGGGGAGATGTTCAGCCATTCTACACGTGATATCTCCTGGTATGATGCCAGGGACTATCGTCAGTGGGGGGGTGGGTATGTATACATGGGCCTGTCTGACAGGATGTCGGCAATGTCAGTAAGGTACAGTTGTCCCTGACTCAGCACATATATGTGTGTACATTACTATTTATTACATAGCTGAAGGACATGTCATGATTCTCAGTCTGGACTCCTTCTCAGCTACTCTTTACAAAACACCTACAAACCTGAGCACTAATCCCTGTTATACGCTTTTACACACTTAACAGCCTACTGATCCTTTGTGATCAGGCTACAGAGTATGTCATCATAATACACTGGCATGTCCAGGGGTCGGTTTCATGTGTGTACTCTCTAGTCCAGCTAGTGAATATTGTGGTTATGACACAATGTCACATCTGCCTCATGTACACAGACAACCCTCTCCCCCTCACATCACACTCACATATATGTGGGAGATGTAACAATATTGACATACAGGATGCTGAGCTCTCTCGACCCATGACTGGCATAGTCTATCAGGTGGTGAGGGTGACCACACACCACATATCAGTCTCAAATACACTGATAATGACAGCAAACAAACCACATTATCACACATACACATATTCGGAGGCTCTACATGCACGCTGCCTAAGCAGCCGAGACCTCCAAAGCAGACACACATACAACTGCTACCCCACTACAATGACCACATGTCACACAGTTCACAATGTCAGTGTGCCACACAGTCACTGCCCTTTGGGCTAAACAACACACCTGATACACTTGTTATAGGTGACACTTAATGTCAAACACACTATCATTCCACTCACCAGGCCAGACAGGGAAATAGTCACTTTGAGCTGTCTCTCAGGTGCCAGGATCCACCACATAACACATGCACTCAGGTCACTCCAAAGCAAGTCCAGGACTGGCTCCATCATTGTCCATGATGGTGCTGCATAACCTCAGACGTTCCTCCCTGGACCACATGACATGAAACATAGAGGAACTCTGTGATCATGTAGCCCAGCCCAGTATTACCCTGACCTTGTCTAGCATCTTACACTCACCAAGTATGATGTCACAGTATACCAACAAACTGATCACGTTTTACAGTTGGCTAACATATTGGTGTTATTCAAAGGGGATACAGTGTCTATCACCCTGGGGTGATATGCTCGACATGCCACGTAGCTTCCCTATGGACAGCTTGCACCTGTCACCCTTGGACTTTTGAATACTGGCTAAGGCACTTGCTGTCACCATACTGCCCTATTTAAGCAGGGCTCAAAGGACAGAACCATCTCCATACACATTACAGAGTACACGACACTGAGGGTAATGCTGCTCAACACCAGATGTATTACCCTCAAATTGCGTCCACTCAGTAATCTTCTCAGTATGGAGGACAGCAATATTTGTGCACTAACAGACACATGGTTGAGGCTCCCACAAGCACACCAGCACTACCAGGTTGTATTTTGTACCATGCTTTCTGATCACATAACTCGGAATGGCCAACACAAATAGGGGGAGTATCCATATACATCACAGATACACATACCTCCGGGTTGGTAGCACTGCACAATGCATCACAAACCATACATATGCACCTAACATTGTGCAAATCTGCCTTTTGGTTTGTTGCCTGCTACAGACCACACTCCCCAACACAGCAACCTCACTCAGCTTTCCTGGGAACATTGGACCATATGAAGGTCTCCCCAAATACCATTATATTGGGTGACGTCAAATACCCACACATTGACTGTGGATAGTACTCAGGCCCCAACACCCAAGTCCAACAGTTGCTACTATTTCTAAACTCATATGCTATGGCACAACCGGTCACCACACCCACAAGAGGGGACAATATATTGGACATGATCATCACTGACATGGGGACTCTATGTTCCACACCTGCGATATAGCCCTCATTGGTAAGGGCAGAACATACTTTATCTCACTGGACATCCATATCCCGTCCCCACACCCATCCTGGGTAATCTTGGTGAACTTCCCAAAAGCAAACGTCACACTCCTCCAAACCATGGTGGTATCCATCAGAGACCCTGGGTCAGTGGTAAGTATGCCTCAGACTGCTGAATCCTTTACATACACATTCTATGGACACCTAGTGGATCGCATGGATCATTACATCCAAAATAACAACTGGACTCACTCCTCCAATGGCAGTGGACCTGTCTGGTAGACCCCAGCCATTAATATGCTTTACAAGAAATGGAGGAAGCTACATGATAGAGCACAATCCCAGACAGGGAAGGCATCTGTGATCTGTACTAGCGGACTGCTACAATCACTCGGGTTTTCATGTCAGGCACGCTTCTAACGGACAATTGCTCCAGACACATTGGATACTCACAAGGCCTTCTTCAGTTGATTCAAGTACCTGGCTGGACACTCACTGATATGTTGTGTGTTACTGCATACTGACTAAACATACCCTGAACCCACTGACATTGCCATCATCCTGGCAAACAGGTTCAGTGCAGATGTGTCCCTCCCATCCCCCCTAAGGTGGTACTGTCCATACCAACAGAGTGTAACCTCCCAGACATCATGAGTAAACAGGTGAGTGCTGCCCTCCCCACAGTGGACAACACAGCATCAATGGGACCAGATGGTGTCCCAGCCTGTGTCGTACACAGCCTTCATGACAGACATGACACTCACATTATGTCACTGTTCGATATAAGAGTTACTGCAGGATATGTACCCACAGAATGGAGAACAGCAATAGTGGTCCCACTCCACTGAATACTGCCACAACAGACCACAGACAATATCGGCCTAAAAGGCTAACTAGCCTGTTCTGCAAAGCTATGGAGTGTATTGTAATGGGACTCATGCACATAGACATGGGAAACCTACAGACACTGGGTCCTACACATTACAGCATTGTCGTGGGCAGATCTTGCCTGTTGGACCTGTTCATATTCTTTCAACAGTTACCAGGTCCATCAGTGTTGGGACAGTTGTCCACACAGCCTGCCTGGACCTTGCACAACCCTTCAACACAATACCCCACTCGGCCATTATGCATAGGCTCACCAGCATCAATATCGACACATATCTGACATGATGGATTGCTACCTGAAACAGGGATAGCACCCACATGCTCAGTGTTGTAGTTGCCATGTCTGACTATACACCAGTTACACCTGGCATCCCACAAGGCTCAGTCCTGGGACCTCTTTTGTTCAGTATATATTTGTGTGATGTACAGGCTATCACAGGAGGGATATGGCTGCCCATGTTCACAGATGACTGCGAACTGGGTGCCATAATCAGCTCTCCTGCTGGCACATGCATACTCATACAAGGTCTCACAGAGATAGGTTGACTGGTGCCTGAGTCATGGCCCATGGCTACATGCCATTAGTTGCATAGTCATCCCCTTTGAGGATGACAAGATGCCCACACATTACCACATAGGTTGTAATCCATTACATACAGTAGTAGTTGTTCAGGTTTGGGGACATGACCTGTTCGTACTCTCGCTTTTGACAATCCTATTGCCATAGTGGTTAGACAGTATGTCTACATAGCTCACCATATCCCACATGGTTTCACATGTTGATCACGTGTGGTCTTTGTGCCCCTATACTCTTCACGACCATGCTTGGTTACAATGCCACCTTTGGGATGTACCTTACCTGACACCTGCAGCGACTGTAATGGCCAAAAATGTTACTCTTCGAGCAGATGTAGGGGCTTACACAGATGCCCTGCACAGTTCTGATACAGTAACTCCAGCTCTACACAGCCACTTACCACCTACACAGATGTGTTGTGTGCCTGTAGTTGAAGGCAATATCTGACCCAGACTTACTGGACATGCTCCACCTCAGGATATCCGACTCCCTTGCTGCTACACATTCCTGGGACATATACCTCAGCACTGATGTTAAAAGGACATGCTGGGGGGACAGATTATTATCAGAAAGCCTCCACTTACTCCGGAGTGTAGTCCCGGTTTTGCATAGGCAGAGCCACCCACTGACCACCTACAGGTGACATCTTGACAAGTGGATGGGTGATCGCATGTTTACCCATGGGATATCTTCTGGGTCCCTGCTAGACAGAGGCACAATACACTGAATGTAAATGAGCTATCTTGTGTGACCTACTATTCACAGGCACAGTGCTCTGATTTGACTGGGTTGCAGTAGCCAAACACACTCTGGCTATGCTTGTACATGCCCTAGGGCAGATAGCCTAGTATCAGCCTCTAAACCTATGATCATTTTCATGATGCACAATGTTTATTGCTGATACTGTTTGCAGGTTTTTATCATCTTTGCTTTCACACTTCCTATGATCCGCTTAGGTATCTACAGAACATATTTGCTTATGGCAGGGTTCTACTATATTATATACGTGTCTGTTGTCATATAAGTGTGTGCCCAGGGCAGATTGCTGTGTAGTGAGAGGTTCCTGGGTTAACACATTCAACTGCCTGCTATGTGTGGCCCAATGCTTTACTCCAACATGGCCTAAGTGTGTGAGCATGCCCAGTTCAGACTGTCAGTGTTCTGTTGCCTGACGTTTGTCTCATGTATTCAAGTGTGTGAGCATGCCCAGTGTGACCTTTCAGTATGTTGCTGTCTGAGGTCCACTACATTTGTTGATGTATGTCTACATGTCCATTATTAACATTTGTACAGTGTGTGTGTTGAAAGTCAGGTTCTATTCTTACTGCAGGACTCACCTTTGTGCCATAACTTGACAGGGATTATGCTGTACCTGCAGGGTTTCCATGAAATACTTTGCATAGACTTATCAACATTTCTTCATACAGGCTAACCACTGCACTACTGTCATTGTTTAGTGGTTCAATACTATGACTATAGTGCACAGTATCCTGAGTTTGAGGCCCATTGCTGCTTATATTTTCATACTGAGCAGACCAGACTGCTTAGGGGCCAATAGAGCAAATATGAGCATGTTGGCTTTTGTTCAGCTATGCCCTACCTAGACCCAGCTTGACCAACATTGCTCAGTATTAACCATCATTGCTGAATATTGGCCAATATTACTCTACATTGACCACATTTGTAGTAGTTGGTGTGTGCAATTTTGTTTACATTCACTTCATGATGGTAAATGCTGTTTAGCACTGCTTTATATTGCTTAACACATGACAATCATGCCTCAGGTGTTGATGCAGGGCTGTCTATGTCGGATGCACATACTACACTCCCTATACATGTTTGAAAGCAGGTAGTGTAAACATAGGCATCCCTTTTACTATATGTCCGGGTCAGGGAGAAGTATCATTTCCAGAGTTCCTACTGAGCCAGTGTATGTGCTATGCGTTGCCTCTTTGCCAAGGCCAAAGCATATTGGGCATGCCTCATTCTGCCTACTGGGGCAGGCTCAGGTTGTTCTTCCTCCAAGTCAGGCTCTGCTTGTGATGGCCTTGGCAATGGTGGGGGGCTGTTTGGCCCAGGCCTATGCTGGTCCTGCTGCAGCTGTCTTTGCAAGATCATATTATGTAGCATAGCACATACCATGACAATTTGGGTACATGTAGTTAGTGAGTACTGCAAGGCTCCACCAGATGTGTCCAGGCACCGGAACCGTGACTTGAGCAGCCCAAACACATGCTCGATTACATTTCGTGTTTGTACGTGTGCCTCATTATGGCGTTCCTGTTCAGGTGTGTGTGCGTCATCAGCCACGGCTCCAGTGCATAGCCGGCAATGCCCACTAGGTGACCATGTGGGATGTCCCCATTGGCAAATGTCTGGTACAGCTGCGTCAGGGCAGCCAGCTCACACATTCAGTATTATGCCCTGGGCATCGCACATGACCTGGCAGTTGATGGAGGGGAAGCCCTTGCGGTTGAAGTAGACCCTACCCCGCTCACCGGCTGGTACTTTGATGCATATGTGCATGCAGTCTATTGCACCCACTACCTCAGGGTATTCCGCTATTTGCTGGAAGAGACGCATATTGCTGGCCAATACCTCATGGGAATTGTGGAAATATACATGATCACCGACATTTGCTGACATGGCATCCAGGAACTGGTGCAGTACCCTGGATGCTGATGCCTGTGATATCCCCATCATATCACCAGTTGGTCTCTGGAAGGTACCTGTTGCTAATATTCTTAGGCCAACACATACCTTAGTTTCCACTGGGATGGATTCCCCTCTGTTGGTTCTGTGTGTGAGGTGTGGCCTGCACAGCTCAACAATTTTCTGCAAGAGGTCTCTGTCCACTCTATAGCACTCCACTATCTCCAGCTCATGTAGCCCCTGGTAGGTAACCCTGGGCCTGTACACTCTTCTCTGTCTCATCTCTGTGGGTTGTCCAGCAGCATTTGCATTATCACCACCCTCAGCATGTTGCATATGTCGCCTTATAACAGCAATGGCAGCCCCTAACATTTTTTGTCTCAGTGAAGCTTTTTCAGTTTTCACTTCTATTAGCTTACTGCAGTGTTGCAGTGTCTCTTGAGAGAAACATAATGGACTGTTGTTTGTAGAGTTTTAAGTGCTGAGCTGGGCTGGGCTAGTGTTCTGCCTGAGTAATTGCCTGATTCTGATTGTTTTCACCTGCTAGCTCTGCTAGTACTCCCTGGTAACTTCCACTATTTGGTGTGCTTCCTTTTTCCTTACTGTTTCCTCGGGGGGGGGGGGCGCCATGCACACAAGTGCAAACACGCGCACAGCAGCTAACATGCGTGCACACATGCTTACACGGACTAAAGCTTGCTTATTCTTCTTAAAACGTGTGCACACCGGCGCAAACGTGCTTACAACTATTTATACAGCCTTACATATGCTTACTCAAGCCTACACACATGCACACACGCTTACACGTGCGCACACTGTCTTACTCGGGTTTACTGGCATGCACACGCGCGCATGCATGCTCAGCAAGAAACTTTGGTGTTATCCACAGCATACACCTTCGATTTCTTGACTTTACCTGGCCTACCTGTTGACACACCTCTTTCACTATTATGTAAATGTAAGCTGACACGTCACTCTGCTCCAATGAGCTTCACTCCTTCCATACATACCCCCTTCGTGATGTCACCTATCTTCTACTCTGTTACTTCCCTTATCCTACTCCTACACTCCACTGACTGTACTCATTTGCTATGTAAACTTGCGATTCACTATCCTCTCATTTGCATAGGATTGCCTACTAATGCTTAATTACATCTCTTAGACTGTGCTTCCCCCCTTAGCAACCTCTACTCGGTGGCCATGTTGTCTTCAGCCTGCCATTCCCTTGCATTGTAAATTTATTTTAGCTATAAAATCCACATTTGTGGATCTTAATTATTAATTTTCTGCTTTTTAGGGCACAGCGCGTTTGCACGGTGCAGCGCTACCGTTAAACCCCGGTGATCGGGATAAAAAAAAGTTATTTTATTTTTAATTTGCATCACTTCCCGTTGCCAGTGGCCATATTTTTGGCCATTGGCATGCTTCCTCCTGTGAATGCATGCTTTTGTTCCAGCTGACATGGCTCCATTTTGCTATTTGCAGAACTGTACTCAGTTATCAACTGAGTACATTTCTGCAAATAACACTACTCCTACTCGGACTGGTTCGAGTTTCCTGAATCGCAAATTTACCTCATTTGAATGGCTTTCACCTGCAATTGAGGTAATTTGCATATCCCAGCCCTGTCCGTGTAGGACTAATTTGGAGAGCTCAGTTGCACGCCCCCTACCAGCTGTTCCTGGATCGCTCGGCAGACATGTTGGCTGCATGGAGTCTTACTCTACTCTAAGACTCCGTGCAAGCCTTCGTGAATCCGGCCCACTGTAATCACTGGGTATAGCAATGTTATAATGGTCAATGCTACTTTTGTGTTTTTTTAGTGGAGTACTGTATCTAGTTTTCTGGAACTGATTTTTGGCTCACTCTCTTCCTTTAAATATAACCTAGATTATGGCGATGGGTGATCTCATGTTATGTAAACTTCATCATTCTTTATAATGATAGGTGGCTCATGTCTCCAATGCTTCTCAGCTACATCAATATTGTAATGCTTTATCAATCCCCACTGCAAACATTTTGCCATATTATTGTGTCTTTTAGTATAAAGGCCCTCTGCCATGAGTATATCACACGACTGTTTCCACTTCTTTTTTATAAAACCTGCATTTGCCGATTTCTCCCACATGTTCAATATACTTTGTTATGGGAGCCATACAGATATCCTTCTATTGTCTTTTGTAAGCTGGCTTTCCATTCTTTCTGATTGATGACTATAATTATCATGTACTATTTTATATACCGCACTAATAATCCTTTGTTAACAGCAACTTCTCTTTTAGGATCACATAAAAACTCTACCTTAGCTGGTCTTTCACTTAGCACTCCCCTAGCCTTTTCTGTTTGTCTGTACTCTGCTCTTAATCCTTGATAAGGACGGCAGTTTCTAACTTGCACTAAAGATTAGCCTCATCCCACTCATTCCCATTCCATCCGTAGTTATCTACTCCCAATTTCTTACCCCCTTTCCTATTGTCCTCCAGTAAATACCAGCTCCTATTTTGTATTCTCTCACTGCAATCACTCTTCTGTGTAAAATCTCCTTTCTCCATTCCTGCGTTAACTTAATTCTTAGAATGCTTTCTTCTACTTAATGAATGTAATATTCTGCATGGGTATTGTTATTTTGGGACTGGATGGTGCTGCTGTTAATACACTGCCGTGTACATGTGAAATGGAACTGCAATAAGAGATACAGAAGCTGAAATACAAGGCAGTGAAAAATATTGGTAAATATTGAGTTGCCCATCTATAAATGCTGGACAGCTAAGGAATGGCAGATAAAACAAAGTGACAGTTCACAATATCTAACTTCTTCCTAATGCCCTGATAGTAGTTAAATTTATTGATGTGAAATTAACTGAGTGCTGTTTATTTGAAGGAAAATAACTGAACAATAATTTGGAAAACATAACCATCCACAAAGTGTTTTACATGAAGGGCAAAGTGATTTCTATTTGTCTGGTGCAGGAGGAAGGGCACTGTAGTTTCCACTTACTAAACACCACTGTGTGACTCATTCATTCATGCATCCATCCTTTCATTCATTTTTTCATTGATATCCACTTCATTCTGTTCTGAATCATTGGGAGCTGGAGTCTATACCAGTAGTCAGTGAATCATTGGGAGCTGGAGTCTATACCAGTAGTCAGTGAATCATTGGGAGCTGGAGTCTATACCAGCAGTCAGTGAATCATTGGGAGCTGAAGTCTATACCAGCAGTCAGTGAATCATTGGGAGCTGGAGTCTATACCAGTAGTCAGTGAATCATTGGGAGTTGGAGTCTATACCAGCAGTCAGTGAATCATTGGGAGCTGGAGTCTATACCAGTAGTCAGTGAATCGTTGGGAGCTGGAGTCTATACCAGTAGTCAGTGAATCATTGGGAGTTGGAGTCTATACCAGCAGTCAGTGAATCATTGGGAGCTGGAGTCTATACCAGTAGTCAGTGAATCACTGGGAGCTGGAGTCTATACCAGCAGTCAGTGAATCATTGGGAGCTGGAGTCTATACCAGTAGTCAGTGAATCACTGGGAGCTGGAGTCTATACCAGCAGTAAGTGAATCATTGGGAGCTGGAGTCTATACCAGTAGTCAGTGAATCATTGGGAGCTGGAGTCTATACCAGTAGTCATTGAATCATTGGGAGCTGGAGTCTATACCAGTAGCCAGTGAATCATTTGGAGCTGGAGTCTATACCAGTAGTCAGTGAATCATTGGGAGCTGGAGTCTATACCAGCAATCAGTGAATCATTGGGAGCTGGAGTCTATACCAGTAGTCAATGGGCATAAGGCAGAGAAAACATGGACAGAAAGCCAAACAGTCTCTGGATACACACACACAGACACATGCACACATGCACGCACATGCACGCACATGCACACACACGCACGCACACATACACACTGAAAACACACCTGTAGTCGGTTTGTTAGACTGTTTTGGGGCTGTTTGAGGAAACATTAACACCTAGCAGAAGCCCATGTGGACACAGGGAAAGCATGCAAACTCCACACAGAAGTAACACCAGCTGAGACCTGAAGTGGAGAATCAAGTTCTCTGAGGCAGAAATGATAAATGTGTCTCCCGGGGCTGAATCTTGATGAAAATGCAAATGTTAGAATACAACAATTCTGTTAAATGCTCTTTTGGTCAGTTTTCTCTGAGAAAATGGCATTTAGTAAGTTATGTGCTGTCAAGGTATTTGACTGTTGAGTGCCACTGGGCCTTCCATATTATTTTTAGCTTTTGCCTCACCGGACTTTAGAGGTAGTGGCATAATCTGTATTCTGTCAATTTCTTGATCCTATCCTCATCCATTTCTCATAGACTTCTCCAGTACTGTTCACTACTAAGTCTGCAGTTTGCAGTACTCTCACCAATCCATTTTCTAGCCAGATTTTTTTTACCACTCCAATTCTTTAAACTTCTGGGTTTATTTTTCTATGACATCATCCCTTTTTATTTTCTTTCCTGCCTACTTGGGTTGATAATCTTCTCTTACTTATTACCTCACAATTCACTACTCTACCTCTTCTTTATATCTTTATATTCTTTTTTTAGAATAACCAATCACCTGTCAACTCTAATTCTGTGGTCATGTCTTACACTATATATATATATATATATATATATATATATATATATATATATATATATAGATAGATAGATAGATATATGAAACATTGCTTAGGTTAACTGTAGGACAAAACTGATTGACAGTTGAGTGAGATAACTATAATTCAGGGATTGGGGAATATGCCCTTTCTCTGGTACTGTACAATCTTGGACTTGGATTATAAAAGCAGCAGTGGGTGAGGGCACAGAGGATGCATGCCTCTCCAAAAACATTGTTTTTAATTGTGTGCTCTGAGATTATGTCTCAGAGCTTGCACAGTTTAGTTTTAACTTTTTTTAGATAATTTTCAGTTGATGTTATGGAAGTTGATGTTAATTAGTTTACGTATTTTTAAGTGCTATAAATATATATATATATATATATGTGCCTGTGTGTGTGTGTATGTGTATATAAAATTGTGTGTGTGTGTGTGTGTGTGTGTGTGTGTGTGTGTGTGTGTGTGTGTGTGTGTGTGTGTGTGTGTGTGTGTAAAGCCCACCCACTGCTCAGCCAGCATTTTGGCTGTCTCCAGTTTCAGTGGACTGAGTCTTAGCTAGAGCCAAGGCAGCCCTCACATGAAGTCATTCTTAGCAATACTAGCACTGAAATTCTCTTTGCTTTACACTGTTTATTAAGTTGTAACCCTGACCATGTTTCATAATTCAGAGATCTTATTTTTATATTTCATAACTATTCTGCCTAAAAAAAAAAAACAAAATAGCCACTTCTGGCTCAAGGGATCACACACACACACACACACACACACACACACACACACACACACACACACACACACACACACACACACACACACATTCTAGTGATAAAACTATTTTTCAGGCCATGCAGACTCAGTTTACAATATGCCCCCCTGCTGCAAACCAAATATATGCTGAACATAAAAATAATACTAGTCAAGCAATAACAGGGAACATAAGATGTCTAGTCATAGATGCCTTTAAATCAATGCACTTTAAAGAGCTTATTGTTCTTTTCAAGCACTTAATTGTGCTCACTTACCAAATCAGACAGGGTTTTACATGATAACCAGGGTGTAAATTTGTTTACTTATCCATTCATGAAGACTAGCTTTAAAAGTTAGTCAACATAGTACTTTGTTTGACCTACCAGCTGGGAATATGTTCAGTTATGAACATATCCCTTCAGCGAGTCTTGTTTATTTTTGCTGTAGATTTAGGTAACTAGGCAGGTATTTATAGAGCCACTGGTTTTGCTAAGAAATAGGAGGTCAAATAGGACTGGGGGCCGGATTCACGAAGACTTGCACTGAGTCTTACAGTAGAGTAAGACTCCATGCAGCCAACATGTCCGCCGAGCGATCCAGGAACAGCCGGTAGGGGCGTGCAACTGAGATCTCTAAACTAGTCCTACACAGACAGGGCTGTGATATGCAAATTACCTCAATTGCAGGCAAAAGCTATGCAAATGAGGTAAATTTGCGATCCAGGAAACCCGAACCTGTCCGAGTAGGAGTAGTGTTACTTGCAGAAACATACTCAGTTGATAACTGAGTACGGTTCGGCAAATAGCAAAACGGAGCCATGTCAGCTAGAAATAAAGCATGAATGTACAGGAGGAAGCATGCCAATGGCCAAAATTATGGCATTGGCAACGGGAAGGGATGCGAATTAAAAATAAAATAACTTTTTTTTATCCCGATCTCCGGGGTTTAACCACAGCGCAGCACCGCGCAAACGCGCTGCGCCCTAAAAAGCAGAACATTAATAATTAAGATCCACAAATGTGGATTTTATAGCTAAAAATAATTTACAATGCAAGGGAATGGCAGGCTGAAGACAACATGGCCACCGAGTAGAGGTCACCGAGAAGATAGGTGACATCACGAGGGGGGTATGTATGAAAGGAATGAAGCTCATTGGAGCAGAGTGTCATGTGTCAGCTTACATTCACATAATAGTGAAAGAGGTGTGTCAACAGGTAGGCCAGGTAAAGTCAAGAAACGAAGGTGTATGCCGTGGATAACACCAAAGTGTCTTGCTGAGCGTGCATGCGTGCGTGTGCATGCCAGTAAACCCGAGTAAGACAGTGTGCGCGCGTGTAACCGTGTGTGCACGCGTGTAAGCTTGAGTAAGCATATGTAAGGCTGTGTAAACAGTTGTAAGTGCGTTTATGCAAATTACCTCAATTGCAGGCAAAAGTCATGCAAATGAGGTAAATTTGCGATCTAGGAAACTCAAACCAGTCCGAGCAGGAGTAGTGTTATTTGCAGAAATGTACTCAGTTGATAACTGAGTATGGTTCTGCAAATAGCAAAACGGAGCCTTGTCAGCTGGAAAAAAGCATGCATTCACAGGAGGAAGCATGCCAATGGCCAAAAATATGGCCACTGGCAACGGGAAGTGATGCAAATTAAAAATAAAATAACTTTTTTTTTATCCCGATCACCGGGGTTTAACAGTAGCGCTGCACCGCACAAATGAGCTGCACCCTAAAAAGCAGAAAATTAATAATTAAGATCCACAAATGTGGATTTTATAGCTAAAATAAATTTACAATGCAAGGGAATGGCAGGCTGAAGACAACATGGCCTCCGAGTAGAGGTTGCTAAGGGGGGAAGCTCAGTCTAAGAGATGTAACTAAGCATTAGTAGGCAATCCTATGCAAATGAGAGTTAGGATAGTGAATCACAAGTTTACATAGCAAATGAGCACAGTCAGTAGAGTGTAGGAGTAGGATAAGGGAAGTAGCAGAGTAGAAGAAGGTGACATCAAAAGGAGTGAAGCTCATTGGAGCAGAGTGACATGTGTCAGCTTACATTTACATAATAGTGAAAGAGGTGTGTCATCAGGTAGGCCAGGTAAAGTCAAGAAATCGAATGTGTATGCTGTGGATAACACCAAAGTTTCTTGCTGAGCATGCATGCGCGCGTGTGCACACCAGTAAACCCGAGTAAGACAGTGTGCGTACGTGTAAGCATGTGTGCATGTGTGTAGGCTTGAATAAGCATATGTAAGGCTGTGTAAACAGTTGTAAGTGCGTTTGCCCCGGTGTGCGCGCGTTTTAAGAAGAATAAGCAAGCTTTAGTCTGTGTAAGCATGTGTGCGCATGTGTTAGCTGCTGTGCGCGTGTTTGCGCTTGTGTGCGTGGCGATCCCCCCCTGAGGAAACAGTAAGGAAAAAGGAAGCACACCAAATAGTGGAAGTTACCAGGGAGTACTAGCAGGTGAAAACAATCAGAACAGGCAATTACCCAGGCAGAACACTAGCCCAGCCCAGCACTTAAAACTGTGCAAACAACAGTCCATTATGTTTCTCTTAAGAGACACTGCAACACTGCAGTAAGCTAATAGAAGTGAAAACTGAAAAAGCTTCACGGAGACAAAAAATGCTAGGGGCTGCCATTGCTGTTATAAGGCGACATATGCAACATGCTGAGGGTGGTGATAATGCAAATGCTGGACAACCCACAGTGAGGAGATGGAGAAAAGTGCACAGGCCCAGAGTTACCTATCAGAGGCTACATGAGCTGGAGATAGTGGAGCGCTATAGAGTGGACAGAGACCTCTTGCAGAAAATTGTTGAGCTGTGCAGGCCACACCTCACACACAGAACCAACAGAGGAGAACCCATCCCAGTGGAAACTAAGGTATGTGTTGGCCTAAGAATATTAGCAACAGGTACCTTCCAGAGACCAACTGGTGAAATGATGGGGATATCACAGGCATCAGCATCCAGGGTACTGCACCAGTTCCTGGATGCCATGTCAGCACATGACGGTGATCATGTATATTTCCCCAATTCCCATGAGGTATTGGCCAGCAATATGCGTCTCTTCCAGCAAATAGCGGAATACCCTGACGTAGTGGGTGCAATAGACTGCACGCACATACACAATAAAGCACCAGCCGGTGAGTGGGGTAGGGTCTACTTCAACCACAAGGGCTTCCCCTCCATCAACTGCCAGGTTATGTGTAATGCCCAGGGCATAATACTGACTGTGTGAGCTGGCTGCCCTGGAAGCTACCATGATTCCCATATCTGGCATCTGAACTCAGGATACTATGCACTATAGTCATAGTACTGAACCACTAAACCATGACAGTAGTGCAGTGGTTAGCCTGTATGAATAAATGTCGATAAGTCTATGCAAAGTATTTCATGGAAACCCTGCAGGCGCAGCATAATCCCTGTCGAGTTATGACACAAAGGTGAGTCCTGCAGTAAGAATAGAACCTGACTTTCAACACACACAGTAGAAATGTTAATACTGGACATATAGACATACATCAACAAATGTAGTGGACCTCAGACAGCAACATACTGAAAGGTCACACTGGGCATGCTCACACACTTGAATACATGAGACAAATGTCAGGCAACAGAACACTGACAGTGTGAACTGGGCATGTTCACACACTTAGGCCATGTTGGAGTACAGCATTGGGCCACACATAGCAGGAAGTTGCATGTGTTAACCCAGGAACCTCTCACTACCCAGCAATCTGCCCTGTGCACACACTGATATGACAACAGACAGGTAAATAATATAGTGGGACCCTGCCATAAGCAAATATGTTCTGCAGATACCTAAGCGGTTTATAGAAAGTGTGAAAGCAAAGATGATAAAAACCTCCAAACAGTATCAGTAATAAACATTGTGCATCATGAAAATTATCATAGGTTCAGAGGTTGATACTAGACTATCCGCCCTAGGGCATGTACAAGCATATCCAGAGTATGTCTGGCTTCTGCAACCCAGTCTAATCAGAACACTGTGCCACTGAATAGTAGGTCACACAAGATAGCCCATTCATGTTGAGTGTATTGTGCCTCTGTCTAGCAGGGACCCAGAAGATATCCCATGGGTAAACATGTGATCACCCATCCACATGTCAAGATCTCACCTGTAGGTGGTCAGTGGGTGGCTGTGCCTATGCAAAACTGGGAATACAGTTCGGAGTGAGTGGAGGCTTTCTGATAATAATCTGTCCCCCCAGCATGTCCTTTTAACATCAGTGCTGAGGTATATGTCCCTGGAGTGTGTAGCTCCAAGGTTGTCAGATATCCTGAGGTGGAGCATGTCCAGTAAGTCTGGGTCAGATATTGCCTGCAACTGCAGGCACACAACACAGCCATGTAGGTGGTAAGTGACTGAGTATAGCTGGAGTTACTGTATCGGAACTGTGCAGGGCATCTCTGTGAGTCCCTACATCTGCTCGATGATTAACATTTGTGGCCATTACAGTTGCTGCAGGTGTCAGGTAAGGTACATCCCAAATGTGGCACAGTAACCAAGCATGGTCGTGAAGAGTATAGGGCACAATGACCACACGTGATCAACATGTGAAACCATGTGGGATATGGTGGACTATGTAGACGTGCTGTCTAACCACTATGGCAATAGGATTGTCAAAGGCAAGAGTACGAACAGGTTGTGTCCCCAAAACCGTAACAACCACTGCTGTATGTAATGGATTACAATCTATGTGGTAATGTGTGGGCATTTTGTCATGCTCAAAGGGGATTACTATGCAACTAATGGCATGTAGCCGTGGGCCATGGCTCAGGCACCATTCAACTTATCTCTGTGAGACCCTGTATGAGTATGCATGTGCCAGCAGGAGAACTGATTATGGCACCCAGTTTGCAGTCATCTGCGAACATGGGCAGCCATAACCCTCCAACCCTCCTGTGATAGCCTGTACATCACACAATTATATACTGAACAAGAGAGGTCCCATGACTGAGCCTTGTGGGATGCCATGTGTAACTGGTGTATAGTCAGACATGGCACCTGCAACACTGAGCATGTGGGTGCTATCCCTGATCCAGGTAGCAATCTATCGTGTCAGATAAGTGTCGATATTGATGCTGGAGATCCTATGCATAATGGCCAAGTGGGGTATTGTGTTGAAGGGTTGTGCAAAATCCAGGTAGGCTGTGTGGACAACCATCCCAACACTGATGGACCTGGTAACTGTTGAAAGAATATGAATAGGTCCAGCAGGCAAGATCTGCCCACAACAATGCTGTAATGTGTAGGACCCAGTGTCTGTAGGTTTCCCCATGTCTATGTGCATGAGTCCCATTACAATACACCCCATAGCTTTGCAGAACAGGCTAATTAGCCTTTTAGGCCAATATTGCCTGTGGTCTGTTGTGGCAGTATTCAGTGGAGTGGGACCACTATCGCTGTATGCCATTCCATGGGTACATATGCTGCAGTAACTCTTATGTCGAACAGTGACGTAATGTGAGTTTTATGTCTGTCATGAAGGCTGTGTACGAAACAGGCTGGGACACCGTCTGGTCCCATTGATGCTGTGTTGTCCGCTGTGGGGAGGGCAGCACTCACCTGTTTACTTGTGATGTCTGGGAGGTTACACTCTGTTGGTATGGACAGTACCACCTTAGGAGGGATGTGGGGGACACATCTGCACTGAACCCATTTGCCAGGATGATGGCAATGTCAGTGGGTTCCGGGTATGTTTAGTCAGTATGCAGTAACACACAGCATAACAGTGAGTATCCAGCCAGGTACCTGAATCGACTGAAGAAGGCCTTGTGAGAGTCCGACGTGTCTGGGGCAATTGTCCATTAGAAGCGTGCCTGACATAATTACCCAAGTGATTGTAGCTGTCTGCTAGTACAGATCACAGATGCCTTCCCTGTCTGGGATTGTGCTCTATCATGTAGTAGCTTCCTCCATTTGTTGTAAAGCGTATGAATGGCTGGGGTTTACCACACAGGTCTACTGCCATTGCAGGAATGAGTCCAGTTGTTATTTTGGATGTAATGATCAATGTGGTCCACTAGGTGTCCATAAAATGTGTATGTAAAGGATACAGCAGTCTGAGCCATACTTACCACTGACCCAGGGTCTCTGAAGGATACCACCGTGGTTTGGAAGAGTGTGACGTTTTCCTATGGGAAGTTCACCAACATTACCCAGGAAGGGTGTGGGGACGGGATATGGATATCCAGTGAGATAAAGTATGTTCTGCCCTTATCAATGAGTGGTATATCGCAGGTGTGGAACATAGAGTCCCCATGTCAGTGATGATCATGTCTGATATGTTGTCCCCTCGTGTGAGTGTGGTGACCGGTTGTGCCATAGCATATGAGTGTAGAAATAGTAGCAACTCTTGGTCGAGGGTGTTGTGGCCTGAGTACTATCCACAGTCAATGTGTAGGTATTTGACGTCACCCAATATAATGGTGTTTGGGGAGACCTTCATATTGTCCAATGTTCCCAGGAAAGCTGAGTGGGGTTGCTGAGTTGGGGAGTGTGGTCTGTAGCAGGCAACAAACCAAAAGGCCGATTTGCACAATGTTAGGTGCATATGTATGGTCTGTGATGCTTTGTGCAGTGCTGCCAACCCGGAGGTATGTGTATCTGTGATGTATATGGATACACCTCCTATTTGTGTTGGCCATTCTGAGTTATGTGGTCAGAAAGCATGGTACGAAATACAACCTGGTAGTGCTGGTGTGCATGTGGGAGCCTGAACCATGTGTCTGTTAGTGCACATATATTGCTCTCCTCCATACTGAGGAGATTCCTGAGTGGGTGCAATTTGAGGGTAATACATCAGGTGTTGAGCAGCATTACCCTCAGTGTCGTGTACTCTGTAATGTCTATGGAGGTGGTTCTGCCCTTTGAGCCCCACTTAAATAAGGCACTATGGTGGCAGCAAGTGCCCTAGCCAGTATTTAAAGGTCCAAGGGTGACAGGTGCAAGCTGTCCATAGGGAAGCTACGTGGCATGTCGAGCATATCACCCCAGGGTGACAGATACTGTATCTCCTTTGAATAACACCAATATGTTAGCCAACTGTTAAGCATGATCAGTGTGTTGGTATACTGTGACATCATACTTGGTGAGTGTAAGATGCTAGATAAGGTCAGGGTAATACTGGGCTGGGCTACATGATCACAGAGTTCCTCTGTGTTTCACATCATGTGGTCCAGGGAGGAACATCTAAGGTTGTACGCCCCAGCATGGACAATGATGGAGCCAGTCCTGGACTTGCTTTGGAGTGACCTGAGTGCATGTGTTATGTGGTGGATCCTGGCACCTGAGAGACAGCTCAAAGTGACTATTCCCTTGTTTGGCCTGGTGAGTGGGACACAGTGTGTTTGACATTAAGTGTCACCTATAACAAGTGTATCAGGTGTGTTTAGCCCAAAGGAAAGTGACTGTGTGGCACACTGAGATTGTGAACTGTGTGACATGTGGGCATTGTAGTGGGGTGGCAGTTGTATGTGTGTCTGCTGTGGAGGTCTCTGCTGCTTAGGCAGAGTGTATGTAGAGCCTCCAAATATGTGTATGTGTGATAATGTGGTTTGTGTGCTGTCACTATTGGTGTATGTGAGACTGATATGTGGTGTGTGTGGTCACCCTCACCACCTGATAGACTATGCCAGTCATGGGTCGAGAGAGATCAGTGTCCTGTATGTCAATATTGTTACATCTCCCACATATATGTGAGTGTGATGTGAGGAGGAGAGGGTTGTCTGTGTACACGAAGCAGATGTCACATTGTGTCATAACCACAATATTCACTAGCTGGACTGGAGAGTACACATTAAACTGACCCCTGGACATGCCAGTGTATTACGATGACATACTCTGTAGCCTGAGCACAAAGGATCAGTAGGGTGTTAAGTGTGTAAAAGAGAATAACCAGGATTAGTGCTCAGGTTTGTTGGTGTTTTGTAAAGAGTAGCTGAGAAGGAGTCCAGACTGAGAATCATGACATGTCCTTCAGCTATGTAATAAATAGTAATGTACACGCATATATGTGCTGAGTCAGGGACAACTGTACCTTACTGACATTGCCAACATCCTATCAGACAGGCCCATGTATACATACCCACCTCCCACAGACGATAGTCCCTGACATCATACCAGGAGATATCACGTGCAGAATGGCTGAACAGCTCCCCCCAAAGCCAAAAGCATGGCAGCAATTGGATTACATCGTTTCCTAATATGTGTCATGAATGCACTACAGAACAAACAGACTGCACCTGAACAGTCTGTTGAGCCTCACCCACTCCACAGGACCTGGAACCGTCGAATGTGTTACAGCAACATAAGGCACTCCCCACATGTGTGGGTGCACAACACACCATGGGAATTATAGTCCAGTAAGCCTATAAAGTCTGATCTGCAAGGCCATGGAGTGCATCATGGCAGACGTGATAAACAGAGCTATTGGAAACCGACAAACACACAACCCTACCAACTGTGGTATGTTCATGTGCAGATCATGGTTCCCAAGCATGCTACACCATCTGTAAGGCAGCCACCCAGTACATACATCATGGAACAGAGCTACACATGTCCTACATAGACTTTGAACAACTCTTCATCAACATCACAGACACATATCGTATCCACAAAATCAACAATCTGTGCATAGATATGTGTTGACATATGAAGGGATGTCAGTGTGTCCACAGATAGATCACACAAGGTGAGACTCATGGGGTCCTGTACAAGCTGTTGATACCTGCCAACCTACATGGATCATTCCTGGGACTGCAAAACAATGTGTACACACATTACCATGTCCAGTCTGATGATGTCATCATCCTACAAATATACCAGGAAAGCAGAAATGACCCAGTAAAGCATATAGCGTGCTATGTTAATGCGTATTTTTCTAATATCATAACATAGTTAGATAGGGGTTTGAGTCCTGCAAGTGTGTGTGTGGGGGGGGGGTGTTTGTATGTGTGTGGTTTCCTTTGAGAAAAGTAGCCTTTTTGGAGACTGGGAAAACACATTAAAAGAGGTACATCCCTCTTTGGAAAGTCTGATCATGTCAGCATCCTACAAATATTCAAGGAGAACATAAACCACCCAGTAATGCATATAGCGTGCTGTGTTAATGCATATCTCTCTAGTATCATATCACAGTTAGGTAGGGGTTTGAGTCCTGCAAATGCCAAGTGTGAGTGTGTGTTTGTCACAGGTGATCAATGCAGTGTGGGTTTTGCTTTTACTACGGTATGACATATGTTTCATACAGTATGTGCATTGCACACATCGGGTATCTGCGTGTCAAATAAATATGTGTACATGTGACCTCAATCAGTACATAGGTGTGAAGCCTGCATACGACATGAATACATTTGTAACCTTCGACAGATTGTGCTGCTGCTTCGCAAATCATAGGTCACATATGTATGTCTGTGTCAAGCCCGGCCATTGTAGTGATCCGTGGCCAAGGACATCTCTGCCACACACACCCATGACATGTACAATAGAGTACTGTGAGTGAGGGTAATTGCCGGGGTATATGTCAGACATGTTCATACACAACAACAACTGGCAATAATGGACAGTCATTATAGGTGTACACCAGCCCTGTGGATATGCATGCAGGCCCCTAATGTGTTATGTGAAACACCGAGGGACCCCACAATACCTATGGATATGTGGATACCAAGGGACAGATGACATAACACGTGTCTGTCTGTACACATTGGTACCCAAAATACATGTTGATGGCTACCACCTATGTGGTACTGTCGGGATTGTATGTATAGTAAATGTGGATGAATATGCCATAGACAGCTTACTGCTATACAGCATGTAGTGGACAACAGGTATCTGTCTGTATGATACCCTTGTGTAGGATATGCGTCCCATCCAGGGAATGCAATGTAGGCCAATGCATGCATTTCCAGATGTTGATGGACATATCCCTAGTGTATTTGCATGTACCTAAGAGGGCTAAATGCCACACAGGTGTGGTCCCAGGAACGTGTGGTGGTCAATACCACTGGTTACTGTTATTGTACAGTACTGGAAGGATCCAACTGTTACTGAGTTCCCTACAACTGTGAGTCATTTTTTAGGATATTATCTAATGATTGGTTATAGTCATGCTGTTGAGATGGTGTATACTGCCAGACTGCAGATCATTGACAGATATCAACAGTATCAGCCACAGCATAGTGCCAACCTATGTCATACACACATGTGTACCCATGTTAGTACATATCTGTAGTAGAATGCATACTGGCCATCGAAAGATACTATGAGATGTTAACAATGTGTAGAACAGGGTATGTCGCACATCCCACATGTCCACTATGCACGTACATGCAGACAGTGCGCACACACCATGTTCACAGATGTAAACCCACTAATTTGTAATGCACACATCACACACGTACTGTCCACTCACTAACACATGCTGGCAACACTGTACACTTCAGCCAAGTGGCACATTGGTGGACATTACATAATCAGGACTAACACTGGTGTAAACAGTCCTACAATGACTATCACAGCTGTGATGCATAATGCCTGCTCAGGTATACCTACAAGGATATCATTACACCTTCCTGTTGTCAATTTGCTACTATTGCTACACTGCTATAATGTCACCCTGTGCATCAGAACCATGTCAGCCTGTTCCTGCATCAATGTTACAGATGACAGGAGGTGGCACAGGTGTCATCATATGCACAGAGTGTGTTGTAGGTTTGCCAGAGCCTGACATTGACCTATCCAATGTGCATGTGTGTGTGTGTGTGTGTGTGTGTGTGTGTGTGTGTGTGTGTGTGTGTGAGGGACAACAGTACTGCATGGACCAATGTTGATTTAATGTGTGTGTGTATGTGTGAGCCCTAGTTGAATGGTAAATGTGTGTGTGTCTGCATGCACACAACTCCACCATGTGGCTGCCATATACGGGTGGTTGTGGGACAGCCACAGACTGTACCTGCTAGGCCATACAGATCACTGTCTCCAGACACGGTACCTGTGCCTAGCAGGGGTGCTATGGGCAGTATCGGATACCAACCCTGACTGGGTGCTGTCATCAGAGGCAGAGGTACGACGACTGGACCCATGTCCCTGCTGGGACTGGCCAGTGCCACGTGCACATGGTCTAGTAGGACGGTCAATGGATAGGCCAGCCCCAGCATTGCTAGGGCTGGTACTGTCACTACAGGAGCGGCTGTGATCCATGGTCCGTCCGCGACGACTGCCAGCTGATGCTGTTGCTGGAATGCATCCATGTTGGCTTCTCATCCATCCTGCATGGTCCTAGCTCATGGCTAACACATCATGGAGGACATCTAATGTCTCCCTCCAATGGCTATCAATGACCTCAGTGTAATTCTGGAAGGCACCGGGAAGGTCACGGATGCTGTCATTGATAGCAGTGTAATGGGCCCTCTGCACCCTTAGTCCCTGTCGGGTGTACTGTTCCATATGTGCCTGTGCCTGCATTACAGCCCGGAACATACTGGAGGTTGTAATACCTCTGGGGGCACATCTGCCAGGGGCAATACGACCAGTGGTGCTCCTCCGAAACCCCCTGGACATCCGCCTATGTGGTACCATTCCAGTAATCCAGCTATGGCTGCTGTGAGGGGATGCACATGCCATAGGTACCACACTCTCCTGGTCATTGCCAACTGTATGCTGTCCCCCAGCTAAGGCCATTGGTGACGAGGGATGTATTGGCAGTATGAGTGTGCGCACAGATGGGGTTGACCGCTGTGTAGTGACAATTGGTGGACCAACGACAGACCCTGTTAGACCTTCCTGTGCCACAATACATGTCTCATCATCTCCGCTATCAGTGGCGGTGACATCAGTTCCCTGCTGCATTCAGCCACCTCTAACTCAGCACCTGTGGAAAGAAGACAGGAAACACACTTTACAATCTGTATGTGATGTTCGCACACATGTACACATGCACACATGCACACATGAACACATGAACACATGCACACATGCAAACATGAACACATGCACATATGCACACATGCACACATGCACATAAATACACTGCTCACCACAGCACATACACACACACGCACCAGCAATCCAACACATACATAATAGTGGGTGATGGTGGGTGACAGTATCACAAGGCAAACAGTCACCACACATGTGTCAGCATGCAGAATATGTGTTGCTCAAGACCATGCAGTGCAAGTGTAGACAGCCCTATCTAATGACATTATACATGGCTTTGATGCATGTGTGTAGTTGTTCAGTGATTGGGTACACCCTGGAACAGAGTGTGTACATGGACACAACATTGCTGTGCAAGTATTATCTGCTCTGCAATGTCATGTGCACCATCACTCATTGGTATACATACCATGGCTGCATGTGTTATCTGTGTGACACATAGATTGCCATGTCTGATGACAGTGTCTGTGTCCATAGCACATAATAGTGGGCACAGGTGTAGCAAATGCATGCAATGTACAGACATGGGATGAGTGGTGCATGTAGATGTGAAGGAATCCAAATGCTCGACATGGACATTGTACAGTGGTTATGGTGAGTGTGGGACATATTGCAGATATGTCAGTGCCAGCCACGACATGGCATGCTACACGACTGCAACATTAAACACCACACATACCCAATGTGTGTCATGTGACCTATACACCCAATAGCATTCCAGGACATATATGTGACTCTTTGTACAGATGGCGACTGATGTGCAGAATGCATATACTAGCATATGTAAGCACACACACATCGTGCTATGCATGGTGTGTATAGGTGCATATGTTTGCACACACAGAACAATAAGGTGCACAGCAAAGGCTGCTATGTGTAGTACTGCGGTCACTGTAACCGGATGGGGTGTAGTACCATGTGCCATCATCATCATCATGCATCTTGTGGTCACTCACGGCTACTACTGTGTGACAGACCACTGCCTAGCATGCTGTACCTGAAATGCAGTGCCTTGGATACGTTCACTATTACACAACCACTTTGTACATGGATGTATGAGGTGCCCAGTAGGGAGCATTGCCTCACATGACTGTGTTATGTGTTGAAGACTGTTGCACAGCCCCATGATAGGCCGTTACCCCCGAGGTACGTCATATGTGTGTGGATGATATGTGGGATACTGAAGTGTGACCTTACAGCGGGTGTGTGGTTACTCCATATGTAGCATGACTTTTTGTACTGCATGTGATAAATGTGTTATGTTGTGTACAGGTGTTACAACTATGCCTATCCAATGTGCAGTATGGGGTTGCCACAACTGTGTGTCATGCTCTGTGTATTGCATGTCATTGAGACATCTACTGACATTACTGAGCTGTGCAACATCTCACAGCAAACATGCACAACATGCATTATGCGTAGGTATGTTACGTGTACATGGCCTACACCTCACCTATGACATGCATATTTCATTACCAACATTGCAGGTATAACACACTCACCAGCATGGATCGGCTGCCCTGCCAACACACCAGAGGGACCTACGAGAATATGAGAGGGTTCGTCAGTAGCCACAACTGTGGCATTGCTACAGTGGGTATGCTAAACTGTAGTACAACAACAGTCAACAGTCACAGGTGTAGGGATATTATTCAAACTATCCGTATTGCACTACACTAGGCAGCTGAACTGCTAAACACACAGTACACATCTCACGTACACATAATCTAACAATACAGTTAACTGTAGTCTACAGATTGGGCATGTTACCTGCTTGCTCCAGGTGGATGTGCTGGGTGGCTCCGGCCTCCATTACAACACATGTCAGTGGTTGATGTAGTTGTTGTCCAGGAGCCACCATGCTTAGGAGCAGCTCCTCTGCTCTGATGAGGGGGGTTGAATGGCCACCCCTCCACCTGTGGCAAGCTGCTGTCTTTGGATATCAGATGCACACCGCTGGACTTGTCTAATTAAATCACTGCAGTGATGGCGTACCTGCTCATATGTCCAGTTATGCATGCCTATGTCATTTACCCGACTAACCAGTTCCTGCCACAGTGCAGTCCGCTCCTGCTGGTGCTGGCTGCTTCTGGAGAAGAACTTTGTGTACCACTGCAATAGGCTGTTGAGTATCATCTCTTCCTCATCTGCTGTATATGCTGGGTTGTGGTGGTGGGCCATCTGGATGAAAAAAATATGAACAATATGTGTGAGAGTGTCCTGTGTCACACTTTCAACCTTTACCCACAGATATCAGTTTACTGACATATATACCATCCTATTGTCTGTCAGAGGTTGCACACTTTCAATACCACTTATTGGTTCTCGGGCCACAACTAACTAACACTGCCTGGCAGACTCTATATATCACACCACTATACAACAGTACCTGACACACTGTTTGTGGCACATTGCACAGCCTCAAGACAGGGGTGTATATCACACCGATTCATGAACAGAGATGTCATCCATTGCAATGGATGTATAGTACAGGTACAGTAGTACAATCAACCACCCTAGTCATTGTTGCCATAGCCCTGCCTAACAGATGTGTCCAGTTGTTACTATAGGTGGCATACTGCTGTAACAGACTATATATGTTGCTGGAGACACACATTTACCCTGTAACACACATATGATTGCAGCCATAGTACAGGCATAATCACACACACATTAGGCAAACATACAACGCACCACTGTATGCCAACACAGATGAGCATTACCTGTGTACCATACGGTACTGTGTGCCATTACTTACACACCCTTATGTCTGCATTCTGTCCTCTGTGGAGACTACAGAAAACACACATGACAGTGTTTCCAAGCAATGTGAACACACACCATACTGTGCTGTTTAGGCCTACAGCTTCAGGTAGTACTACAGTTCATATTGGTGATGGATTCACCAGCAGTACCACTCACTAAACATACATGTATTGCTTTAGCCTACAATGAGACACCACATTCGTCAACAGAGAACTATGTCACATAATCTGCCATACTACTATGTCTGCCTAACAGTACATTACACATCAGCTGCTGTCCTCACAGCTAGGATAGGCACTACCATGTCTGATACAACATCACACTAAGCTATCACACCTTCACAGACCTTGCACACATTCAGCATTACACTTATGCAACCTCACATAACAGCTGTTGCATTAAGTACATGTGTGAGTGCATAGTGTCATAGGTAGGTAATATGCTATTGGCCCTAGGGCCTATGGCAGACTAGCCATATGCTACCCTGGCCTTTGACACACATGTACTTTGATTTCACTTGCCCCTGCCAACCTGAACCACAGAGGTGTTTCCTGGGGTGTATTACCAATCTCCCACGCAATCATCAGGGGTATTTATAACAACTGCTAAGGAGGAGCCTTGTTTGCTATTGCTATGTGGTCTGTTCTGGTGTATGGCATATCTCTGAGATGGGAGCCTATCCCTCCAGCATGTGCCGTTTAGTGAGCTGACTAGGTTTAGGGCCCTAGAGCGTGTATCCCGGAGGGATTGTGATATGTTGCCATGGTGGTTGTCACCCAGATATGGGTGTGACATACCTCTGTATGTCTGGCAGAGGTCACCTCTGTGTGGCCAGTATGCAATACAGTGTACTTGTGGTTTTGTGAGTCAGTCTGAATAGGGCATCTGTTTGCTGCCAGTATTACCCTCTGGGGGGGTCTGTCTGTTGCCTGTTCACCTGGTGTAGTTGTCATGTGAAGTACATACCACACAGGGCATTGTGATGAGTAGAGGGGAACTCTACCCTATACTTCCATAGCTGACACATCTGTTGTCATGACACATGCCACACAGACAGATTACAGGTGTAGTGTGGCACTGTCTTCATCAAAGCAGAGGCTACTGTCCACCTGTGTCCCATGTTCCCTTATCACACCTTCACTGTTAGGTAGATCTCTACCTATGTGGTAGTTAATGAGTACACTGTTTTGGGAAGGTGGAATGGCACTGCAGTATCAACACTTGTCTACAGTCCATGCCTTGGTCACCACACACCTGTTGCGGTACATATGAACCCATGTCTCTCTGTCTCTCTCTCTCTCTCACTCTATATGTATATGTGTGTATATATATATATATATATATATATATATATATATATATATATATATATATATATATATATATGTGTGTGTGTATATATGTATATATATATATATATATATATATATATATATATATATATATATATTATATACATACATATCTATACACATAAATGTACACATCCATTGCTGTACACATGGATGTACATATAGGCACATGTACAGTCCACCTTTCATGGTGGGGATATCACTGATGCGACAGTTGTGGGATGTACAGGTATATGATTAAATTGCACAGTCTTGTGCAGAATGCATGTGAGTGTCCTCAGCCCTTGTAGCATTAACAGGCCTCACTGGCTGTAACACAGCAGATCTGACAAATCTGTCCCACAGCATTTAACCACCACATGACATATATCAACACTACCATAACTGGCCTTAGGCATAGGCCAACTGTGCGGCCGCCTAGGGCGCCACTCTGGCAGGGGTGCATTTCCACTATTTATGTGGTGTAGTAAGACAAGGATGGGGGCACCAGGAAGTGTGGTAGGGGGTGCCATGGAGCCCTTTTGCCTAGGGCACCAGTTGACCTACGGCTGCTCCTGCACACTGCATGCTGTTTTCTAAGCCACACACTACGACTTACATGGATATATCCACATATCAACCTTCACTGACAGATATCTGTCCACCCTTCACTAACAGTTGCAGTATGTCCCTTGCCCTATGCACATGTGCAGATACAGATGGATACATACTGCTGCCACACATGGATGATTTGCAGTGTGTAGAGTACTCTTCAGGAACATCTACAACAAGCCAACACATACATGTGAGTTACGTACCTTACCTTAGTATTTCCCTGCTCCATGTGTTACGGTTTTGTAGTTTTTTTTTTATTGGTGTTTTTTTCTGTCTCTGTTTCTCACTTTGTTCTGTTGTGTCTCTGTCTCTGTCTCAGTCTGTGTCTGTGTCTGTGTCCGTGTCTCTCTCTCTCTATCTCACAACACCTGCAATGATATAACTGCATGTGTGGACTGCAGGTACAGCATGCTTTTCTAGGTATCTGCACTTGTGCATGTGACAGCCTCTGCACCAATTGCTGCCTACCATTCAGTAATTGCATGTAGCCTGCTGTTTGGTGATTGCATTACTCACTTTGATTGCAGCCCACTGCTATAAAATGCTAGGTTAGGTAGGCATAGCCCTTTCCGATTTCCAAGGTGGGGCCATGCTTGTTTGCTCTGGACACAGTTGTGTCAGTCCGAAGGTTGGTATATGTCTCTTATCTGATGCTAGGGTTGTAGCCAGTTATATGCATGTTGTACTCAAACCTGAATGTTGGTGCTTCCAGTACACACATCTCAGTGTAGACATGTATGCACCCCTCCAAATGCTAACACAGGATACATGGGAGTATGTACTTTTTTCTCACTTACACAATTAACTGCCATACAAATGTGGTTATTGCATTGTATTCCTGTGGCCAGTATTAATCCTGGTCTGATACTGTGTGGTGTTTGTAAGGTGCTACTGTAACACTATTCCCTGCTAGGATGGCTGGTTCCCCTTTCACAGTCATGTCATGCAATTCAACAACCACTGTTGGTAAAGACCCACAGAAAAGGATTTGTGTTATATCATTCCTAATTTCCATTTACATTCCCTCATTGTAATGCATGATATATTTATTCCAGAACCAAGTTATTTGTATATCTGCTGTGGCTTAGTGGTAATTCATGCAGTCTATTTTGTCAATGGTCTGGGGTTCGAGACTGGAAGAGGTTTTTTCTTTTGCTGCTCAGCAGAACAAGGGCCCTGCCATAGAGTGACTAAGGCACTTTTAAGCAGTTGTAAGCGGGTTTGCCCGAGTTTGCGCGATGCTTAGCTAAGCGTACATATGCGCACACTCGCCTAATCCCGCTTACTACTGCTTAAAAGTGCTTACTCCCGCTAACCCCTGCGCTAATTTCTTTTAAAGAAAAGAAAATGGGGAGATAGGAAAGTGGTGAAAAAGGGGGCACAAAGAGGGACACACAGTAGGTAAACAAGCTTGGGATGTGCAGGATGGGTGTAGGGAAGGTCCATAGCTGCCCATTTCTTTAACAGCAACAGCTATGCATATGCAATGAATTTGGAGTGAAATTTGAAACCTTCCACCCCTGGGAGAGGGGTGAGGACAACAAAGTATGTTGTACTGCCAATTCTAATTATCAGCTTACATGTTTGTCCGATGGACATGTGTGAGAAATGGGCAGCTATGTATGGGGCGTAATTTTTTTGTGGGTACAGATTGCCCCCTTTTTTTTTTTTCAGGTGAGAGTGGGAAGTGAGGTAGAGGAAGTAGGTATGTCCGGGGAGGTAGGTTGGGAAGGTAAACAGACAAGACAGACAAGACTCATGCAGGGGTGGTGTATGAGACATGGGGTGGGTGTACACAATTGACAGGGTCAGATGTTTGGAAATCGCAAGTCCATGAGCCCACAGATGGTAACAGTGGAACTGAGATCCCCACCCATGGGCAGTCACCACTGAACCTTCACAGCCCCGAGGGTGGCTGTGCTGGGGGCTGCATAGGACGGGCAGGCTCACCCATGAGATGCACCACTCTCGCCTCAAGCTGGTGTAGGGGATGAGTGACTGAACGCTAGATCTCCCTACGCACCATAGCCTGGACCCTTCGAAGGGTGACAGGTGGCCCTTCTCCACCCACGCTTGTACGGGGGGACGAGCCCCATCCCCTGCAGCGCTTCCACCCGAAGGTGGCACAGGCCCAATGGAGGAGGGGAGCCCGGGCTGGGCACCGGACCTGCTGGTGCCAGCTGCACTCGCCAGCTGAGGAGGGACAGGTGGGTCCGCTGGGACCGGCTTTCTCATACGTTCTGTGATTAGGTGTGTTTAATTACAACATAAGCAAAACAGCATTCCAGATTAGTTGTAACAGCATGCAATAATATTCCCATTAACCCAACACACTAAGGGTACAACAGTTGAACAGCAAGCATAAAACATGCATATATTGAACCACAGAGGTTATTCCAACAGTATGCAGGGATGTTTGGTAGCAACAGGCCACCATGATTGTGGTGTTTAAACAGGGCACATGCATCAACGTGAATGCAAATATTTATAGAACAATAAGACATATGTCCCAACAAATATTTAAGATTACACATACCCACTGAGGTGTGGAATTGCATGGTTTATGCACATACAGTAGGGTGTAGAAAAAACCTTGGTTAACATCTTATAATGATCTTTTAGTCTACACTACATTCCTAGTGACTGCAAGTGTATATCCCCTACCCCTATTATTACACTTGCCACTATACATTAGGTTGTGTAATGGGTTTGGCTAGTTCAATATATGCCTCACCTATATCTGACATACTAACTGTCCAGGATGTAGATGTTACTGCTACATATTTCTTGATCGCATTTATATTTCTTTATCTACATATCTGGGATGTTTTCACTTTGATTTGTACAGAACCCTGCATTTCCTGACACACACTCACATTTCTGTGGAAAAAATAACATGCTACACGTGTGCCAGGTTTACTTATTCATGCCAGCCAGTAACTGACTGTTGTGGACTGTATATATGTTTCACAGCTACTAGCACTTCCATCACCCACATTATATGGGATTGCACAACTCTGGGTTGCCAGCACCTTTTCAAACAGTACTGTTTGTATAATGCAAGGGTACAACAACATTTCAGACTCTGTGACACAAACACACTCTGGGTTTTAGACCTTTATTAATGACATTACACACTTTTCCACATGCTCACGCATTTATTTGTTTTAATGTTGTATATGGCAGACAGGTTCAAGACATATTATACCTTTATTAATAGGTTAGAACAATCTTTTTTCAGACTCACTCACTTATTTTATATGACAGTGCCTGCAGAGATATTATTCCAGACATATGTTACCTTTCTTAATGGGTTACTACACTCTTTTTCTGCCTCTCTGAAGTTTTTATCTGACAGTACATGCCGAGGACTTATTCAGGCAATTTTATGGCTGTATTATTGGACTACAACACTGTCTTTTATGCTCTCTCCTATATTTTATATAACAATACATGCAGACTAATCACTAACCTGCCTGGTGGCGCAGCCTTACCAGCCTATCAGCATAGGCTTGCTGATTCATAGCACGGTCACCTGCAGCTGTAAAGTAAATGAAGGGATATTGAGACATACATATCCATTATACATACTCCATTATCAATTCTTACATACTGCATTCCATGGCTACATACTCAGTTGTGGGGCATCCCGCATCCCTCGGGCCTCCTGTATCCATTGGTTCAAGTGGTCCTGCTTTCATCTCTTCAGGTCTGCATGGTGGTGACGGACCTGCTGACCAGTCCGAGGAACATCTGTGGCACTGGTGAGGTCATGAGCTAACCAGTTCCAAGCCTCTGCCTTGTACTCCGTCCCTTGGAACTGGCCCTGCAGGAGTCTTGACTCGTGACGGTGGACAAGGAGCCAAACCATGTATTTGGACTCATCGATGCCCCAACGTTGCGCTCGGAAACATGTTCCCTCTCTGACACCAGACATTCTAACTGCAGATGTGAGCTACAATCAGTTATGGTGTGTATTCCCGCCTGTGGGCTTAAATATGCCACATTTCCCGCACTTTTTTGTGATTGGCCATTTTGTAAAATTCTCGGCTGACAGCAGACCTGCTTAGTAATGGTTAAACTACCATTCGTAAGTATATGAATGTTAATAGTGGCTGTTTCTCCTATGTTGTCATGGGTTAGTGGTTCTGTACTTTGCTTCTGATGCACAGAGTCCTGGGTTCGAACCTTGTCATTCATTTTATTTTCATACTATCCAGACAGGCTAGGGGGTGTGGCTGCATTTAAGGAGCTTTGCTCTACGTTGCTCATCGGTGCCCTACGGTGCCCTGGTTGGTGTGGTACGCACATCCGTGCAAACACATTGCACTGGGTAAAGCGCCATTGAACTATGGGCAACTTTATTGTGTTAGGTAAAGCGCTATTAAACTATGGGCAACTCTATTGCACTGGGTGAAGCGCTATTAAACTACGAGCAACTCTAATGCGCTGGGTGAAGCGCTGCTTAACTGCAGGCAATTTTATATCAGGATCCTTTAAAATATTTATTTTGTTCACTGATACATTGGCCATTTTACTGCTTTTTAGTAATGTTTAAACATATTTGTCAGGTATTATTTCATACATTGATTTAAAAAATAAATACGAAGGGGAGTGGTGGGACTCGAACCGTGAATGCTTCTTCTTTGTGCAAATGCTTTACCATTACGCTATTGCTATTTGGTGAGATTTGCATTAACATTCTTTCTTATGCTCTTCCATGTCAGAATTGCTAACTCCAGCTAAGCAATGGGCACACCCGCGCACACACGCGCAAATATGGGCAGCTATTTTGGGGATTTAAAAAAATAAATTTAATATTTTGCATTTTAGAACTGTGATAGGGGTTTACGATATCAGGGAGTGTGGTGCTGGGTGCAGGGACATTTGAGCGGACTCGCTCTTGTGTATTTGCTTTGTTTACTTTTAAAACACTTGCAGGGGCATGGACATTTAGACTGCTCAGCAGTCGGACATGCCCCCTGCTTTCTTACATGGTCCGTGTAAGACTTACGGTTGAGTCAGCGTGCCCTTATGCATATTCATGGCACGCTGGCATCATACCGTTCAACTGCAGCCTCGGAGTAAGACTTATTAATTCTTACACAGAGGATTCGTGAATCCGGGGGTGGGTCTTTCACACCTCTAAAAGTAAGATGCAGGTCACCTTGGAGCAACTGATGGGCAACTAATTATAAAGATAGGCTAGTATAGTTGAGAGATTTAAGGCCTAAGACTCTCTTGGTTACATATCTCTGGGTCCTTTCTAATTGAGCAATATTCTTGGATTTGTCAATACCAAAGGGGGCATTGTATTCGATGATGATCATGATAAGCCAAGAGAATAGTCGTAAGATGAATTCTCTGGATCTTGATGTTATTTCTTTGGAAATTAGCTGGGCCAGATAGAAGGATTTCCTGACTTTGGTGGATGCATGATAATTGAATGAGGGAGAGGGTGCTGTCAACTTAAGTACTGAGGTCTCTTATGACTACTGTATCTGTCTGAAGAGGAATGCAATTTATTAGATATATGGTGGGAGCATTTTTTTTTTTGCTCAACACTACTGTGTTACATTTTTTTGCATTTAGCTTGAGACACTCTTTAGTACACCAGGTGTGTGCCTATGCTGGAGTTGTTTAGTATCTGTGGATGAGAGGATAACAATGCCCATCTTGCAATTTTCAGCAAACTTGATCAACCACACTTCTGTGATATTGGCTTGGAGGTCTGCAAAATAATGCCAAACAGGAGAGCACTGATTCTTGTGGTGCACCACTAGTTGCAATCTTACATTTAAAGAAGGTACCAGCAACTTTCACAACTTGGGATATATTAAATAACCAGTATGTAATCCAACAGGGGGGTTGGGAGGGTGGCCTAATGGTTAAGGTGTTTGCCTTACAAACACATGGTGCAGGGTTTGAGTCTCACAAGGGATAATTGGCTAGACTTAAAATGGCTCGCAAGGGCAGTTAGCTTAGTACTAACCTATGAACAGACAATGTAAGGGTTTACATTAAGTTTGTCTATTTCTTTAAGTTATACCAGTATGGGGGATAGTATCAAAAGCCTAGGCCAGGTTGTGCTAAGCAGCATTCATGTAGTGACCACTGTCCACAGCCTCTGTAAACTTTTCAAAGAAGCTTACTAAGTTCAGAAAGCTGAGCCTTCCCTTCACAAAACCAAACTAATTGGGGTCTGCATCAAAGTTGCCTATATCTGCATGATATGTTGTATGGCTTTGTATACAAGACTGATAAGTGTGATTGTCCTATAATTATCTGAATCTCAGCTGCTCCAGAAGAATAAAACCCTGACAATGGTCCCACCAACCCAGGTTCAATTAGTGGTTCTGGTGACTGACAGAGCCGCAGGGAGAGATGGGTGTGCTACACTACAAGACTAAAAGCTTTATACCTCTAGTCAGTCTCTTATACGCTCCTTATGGGTGACCTCCACTTAGCCTTCCATGTTACGCATGACCTCCACACTCTTTGAACTCTTCCTAAATACAGCCAATAATAAAGCAAACATTTCACCTGTAGTCCTACACCTATACTGCCACATAAACAATACCAGCTGGAAAAACAGGTACCTAACCCAATGCATCCCCCATTTTTGAAATAGGCATACCTTATGTTTAAAACCAGTCTGGATGACCAGATAAGTGATTGCAACTCTTTTTAGGTCATTTTTGCCCCTGCATCTGCTGACCATCAAGCTACATCCTACTGGACTTGAGCTCATTCAGTCCTTCAGACTGAGAAGTTACCTACCAGATGTATAGAAGTGAGATCCATCTGAGGGAACTGTCTTGAATGCAGCCATGAGAGTCTTTTTTGTCATTGTTGGCATTTCAGCAATGAAAACATCAGCAATAGCCCTAACACCACCCCTGAGTAAGGGTGGGGGTGGGGGGATGAGCTACGTACATCACTGCAGAGGACTCAATGCCTTCTTGTGAGTACTTCCTGTATACTTGCTATGCAGGTTATCACCAGGCAGTGGCTTGGTGAGCCAAAAGCCTGTCCTAAGGTGCACATTTGTGTCACCATCCCTTCATTGATGGATTGTGGCAGTACACATCTTATTCCACTATGCCCTCCTTCTTCCATCACCATCATCATCCCCCTTTGTCCCATTTTTTTTACATGAGGTCAGGGTGTTGCATCATCTGTCACCCTCTCTCTCAATTCAGTGCTACCCTCCTACATTCTTCAATGGTCATGCCTGACTGTTGTAGGTTTTCTTTCATACATTCCATCCATCTCTTTGTTGAATACCCTTCTTTCCTCCTGCCTTCTTCCTATCTGTCCCAAATCTTCTTCCCTAAATTGTCTTCTGCTTTCCTGCACATGTAGCTGGACCACTTCAATATGGCTGACCTTCTCTGTAATAGGATCTACATGGACTGCTGCTCCTCTGATGTCCTCATTTCTGCATCAGTCCCACAGTGTGCATCCTACCAGCTGTCTCAGTCCCTTCATCTCTGTCTCGTCTGGTTTACTCTTCTCTTCCTTCATTGCTCAGGTTTCTCTACCATACAGTATTACTGGTCACACAACTGTTTTGTACAATTTACTTTTCAGTTTCTCTGGCATTCTTTTATCAAACACTACCCGAACACTGTGCCATTTGTGACCTATTCATTCAGGCATCCCTTTTCCTTAACCACCCTTTTAAATACTTGAAGCCTTTAACCTGTTGCACTATGTTCCCTTCTGTTTCAAGTCTCAGCCTCTTTGAGTTCCCCCATTTGCTGCAATTACAACTGCCTTGTCTGTACTCATTTTCATCCCATGTGTCTTCAGGTTTGCATTCTATTCCCTTATCATTTGCCAAAGTTCTTATATGTGGTTCATATGTAAGTACTAGGCTAGTTTCCCTTGTGGGCCATTTTAAGCCTAGCCAATTTCACTTTTCAAAGAAGATAATCAAACCTTGTACCTTGTGTGTGCAAGGTAAACACTTTAACCATTATGCCAACCCCAACCCCTTATGCCAAACACCAACACTATGTCTGCAAGTAATGCCACATCATCTGCATACAGCAACATTATTGATCTAGCCACTTAACCTGTTTGCTAATGTAGTCCATTACCAGTATGAACTGCAGTGGACTCAGAGTTGAACCCTGGTGCACACCCACACCCACTGGAAACTCATCTGTGAGACCGAACACTGTTTGTACTTGTATCATTGAGTCCTAGTACATAGCCTGCACTAATTCTACCAATGTTTCTGCAACTTTGAACCATTGCAGGACTACCCAAAGCAGCTTTCTTGGGACCTTGTTATATGCTTTCTCCAAGTCTAGGAATGCCCAGTTGCATGACTTTTTCATCTCTAGCTTCTTCTCAACTATCCATCTCACTGCAAACATTGTGTCAGTTGTGCTGCATCTGAATTTGAACTGCTCATCTCCCATCTTACTTTCTCCTACTCTATGTATTCATTAATCAGTCACCTTCACCAGAACTTTCATGTAGTGTGACATAAGTTTGATACCTCTATACTGTCCACAGTTGTGACTGTCCCCTTGTACTGTCCATGGTTGTGAATGTCCCCTTGTACAGGCCACAGTTGGGAATGTCCCCTTGTACAGGCCACAGTTATGAATGTACCCTTGTACTGTCCACAGCTGTGAATGTCCCCTTGTACTGTCTACAGTTGTGAATGTACACTTGTGCTTTCCACAGTTGTGAATACCCCCTTGTTCTTGCACACTGGCATTGGTACACTTATTTTCTGGTCAACTGGGATACACCTTTCTCTCCATAGTACTACAAGTGCCCTCTGGAGCTATTTCTCCCCTAACTCACCCAATATTTTGATGATATCTGCTGTGACCTCATCTGAGCCTGCTGCTTTCCTTGATTTCATTTTCCTTTCTGCTGTTTTTACGTCTTCTAGGATGGGATTATCTTCTTTTTCTTTCATTGTAGGTGGTGTCTGGGGCAATAAAGCTTCTATTTTTCTTCATTCAGAATCTGCTTGAAGAACTGCTTCCATCTGCCTTTGATGTCTTAAAGATTGGTGAACAAGTGGTTGCTGGCATACCTTGTGAAGGGTGCTTGATGCCTGCCTTCTTTATCTTTCTGTCTTTGCCTTGCAACCTGATAGTTTCTTTGTGCCATCTACTGAGTCACTTTCCAGAAGTTGGTAGAGTGCCTCTGATGCCTTGTTCTTCACTATTGCAACTGCTCTCTTAGCATCCTTGTTAGTCAACCAATATTCCTTCTTAACCTGTTCAGTCTTTTCTATCTCCCACTTATTCTAGCACTCCTTCTTTCTTTTGATGACTTCCTGGACTTCTGCATTCCACCATCAGCTTTGCTTATGTACCTTACTTCCATACATTGCTCAATTATCAGTTCTATAGTCCCCACGAATGCTGTTTTGAGTCCGCGGCATTTTTCTTCAACTCCACCTATTTCCTCTTCTTCCAGAGGAAATAGAGCCTTGAGTATTTCCTTGGACTCTTGTACCTTCTCTCTAGTCAACATCCAGGTCTTCAGTCTAGTCTCTGTTGACCTTAGAGCCTTTTGTGACCACAGTTGATTGTGACAACCAGTGGTTTATGCTGTAGACCAACAGTATCACTGGAGATTACTTTTCAATAATTGATTCTACCCCAATGCCTTTTCCTTTCTTGGAAGAAGTCTTCCTGAGTTGCATGTTGACCACTCTTGTATGTGATCTTGTGACTTTCTCTCTTGCCGGCTACCATCAAGCCGTTTGTCAGACAGAAGTCTAGAATGGCCACTTCTTCTTTATTCCTGTTGTGCTGTCTATGGGGACACAGGGAGTCCTCATATCATGTTCTGTCTGTCCTAATATGTCCATTCAGGTCTCCCATTATCAACACCAACTTACATTCTCCTGCTTTATGTTGTAGGTCCTGTAACTGCTGCCTGAATGCATTCTTTTCTTTGCTATCACAACCCTGTTGTGAATCATAGGATGAGATTATGAATATGGCCACATCCTTACACTGTCTGATTGCCACAAGTCTGTCACTAATTCTTATGACATCCCTCACTGTCTTCTGAAGCATCTTCATCATAACAATGCTCACAACATTTCTAGTATTTCCTCTTCTTGAGTAGACGACTCTGGATCCCAAACCAAGTGGCTTTGCTGCACTGCCCTTCCATGTCATCCACTTCCAAGCTGTGTCTTGTCAGTGAACCTATACTGAGTGTAACACTCCTTAGTTCATGTTTGGCAGGTTGATTGTTTTTACATCCAGCTTTCCCTTAACACAGTTATCCTTGCCAACCCAAGACCATCAACTGGTCACTGGCCAGCTTATTGACCTTTGGCTGTTGAGCTTTAGGCTGGCACACACTGGCCAGTAGGGGCACATAGACCCCTCTCACCATGAGCATGAGTCCCTGGCAAAGCTCAGAGTAGGTTGGGTCATCAACCTATTTTTTGGAGACATCAGTCAACATGATAAAATCACTTAGAGCCAATTTTTACACAGACAGGTGGCTAGCCCTGACACTGCACACAATCTGTAATCCATGTTCTTCTATCTAGAGAATACTGCTGACCATACTTGATGCCCAAAGTAGTTGGCTTATTTAACTCTTCCCCTGAAAGGCACCATCTAGCGTCTATGTTGTTGCCCATAATTCCATTCTTGGATAAGTTTGAGGTGGAAACATAACTATAAAACATTTTATTACAAATTACTTTAAATGTTAGAGTTTACTTGCCCTTCATTTGTTCTTGTTGAGTACTACCCCATGCAAAAGCACAAAGAGAAGCACTGGAATAGCAAACGCTGTGGGCAGAGCGACAATTAAACGAGATTGTGTTAAATCCGTAAAGTTTAAAAAGAATATTTACGTTTGTTACAATGTGGCTTGAATTTTCACAGGTTCATAATTAAGTACTAGGATAGCTAATTTCCCTGCCAAACAAGAAAATCAAATCCTATACCTGGTGTCTGAGATTAACACCTTAACCATTATACCAGCCTTCCTACACAAAAAAAAACATCCAAAACACTGCTGATGCGAGTGTCTTGCTTTTATACTCAAATGTGTTTATTAGAGACATCTTTTTAAAGGTACAGGTATCTGATGACAAGAAAGAATGGCCTTTTGTATTCCATGAAAATTTGACTAGGTACTGAAACATTACCTGAATGCAAAACTATTTTTTGGACTTTGTGAACAACTCCAAAAATTCAGGCTGATAAAAAAACATGGAAGAAGAGAAATGTTGTCTTTAAGGGAGATGATTAATAAAGCTATCATCAGTAAACCAGTTGATAAGGGAGAAATGGGTGTACTGGCTGAGATACAGATTAACATGTTATTATGATGGCACCATTACTTTGTCTGTAGTATCATCACTTTTACTGAGGCAATAAAGGATTTATGACAACAAAAATAAACTGTTACTGTGCCCTGAAAAGATGTATTTGATAGCTCACTCTCTGGGGATATTTTACTGAGTGTTACATTAATAACTTTATGTGTTCCTCTTGAGACAGGTTACCAGAGATTCACAAGAATGTAAGATGGCTTCCCTGTTAATTGAAAGCAGTGGCTCAAACTTATGTAGCTGAATCAGCAACTAGTGCTTTAGATTTTGTTTTTAAACCACTTAGTTTAAAAATAATTAGTGTTATTAAGGACCCCAAAGTTTTTTTAAACTAATAACAATAAACATGAGCAATACTTTATTAATAACTGTTGATATGAACTTTGCATACATACATATATATATATATATATATATATATATATATATATATATATATATATATATATGTATATATATATATATATATATATATATATATATATATATATATATATATATATATATATATATGAGTACATTATATGAGGATGGCCTGCAAAATCTGGGATAGCTACTCAACATTTATTCAAACTATAGCAATATATTTATTTTGTTGCTCTTATTCTTTGTGAATTTATATTATTAAATGATTTTTTTGAATATAAACATTGGTATTGTGCTCACAAGAATAGACTGGCCATGGATATGCCCTTGGCACTGATGTATGCTTTTGGTTTTTGTATACAAAGAGAATAAGTTGTTAGGTATTATTTTATTTAAGCAGATCACTATGTTTGGACATTTTAATCTTGTTGATTTTTTAGTGTTTACTAATGTTGGTATAACAGTTAACAGTATAACAAAATTGTTATAAGACTCTTAACAAAGAAGTTAAGAATGGTAGGCATGGGAGGTTGTCATAGTATCAGGACTTTTAATCAGAAGAACTGGAACATCTTTGGTTTTGATCATGACATGATGTGCACTGTGGGTACCAACTCCCAAATTGCGTATAAGAGAGGTTATAACTCGAAAAATAGTTTTGAAAATAAGAAGAAAAATTTGGATATCTCGGACACAGTCAACAGGTCTGGTTATGATATGAACAAATGTGGACACTGCAACCAATGTGATCACATTTGGGTTGGGAACACTACTAGGATCCATGAAGACAATGTTGTACTAGCTCAAAATGCTAACTGTGCATCTAAAGGTGGTATTGTTGTGTGTGAAATTTGTAATGCTTTTTATGTTGGCAAAACTGAAAAACTGAAAGATCTCCAAATAGGAGAATTTATGAACATTTTTTAATATAAGAAAAGGTAATGACAATATCACTTTCAATAAACACTCAAAGGTATTCCCGAATCACATTAACTTTAAGTCTGCTGTATTAGAATATGTTCCTATCAACCCCCGGGGAGGTCCATGGGAGACCCTAGTTGAGTATAAGGAACTGCAGTGGCAGCTGAAGCTGAATGTAGATAAGCTCCCTAGTTTAAATAACAATCTTTCGATCACCAGCATTCTAAAGTTCTGGGCAGCTAAATTATAATTCTCCTACTTGTTTTAATGTATTGATAGACAGCCTTTGTTCACAATGTGGTGGTTTTAAGAGAAAGTAACGATTAGAACAACTTATTGTTGGAAGACAGCAAAAGCAGTTGTGACTGGAAGTCTTGACTATGGAATAAATAACACTGTTTGTGTAACAGCAATACTATGCTTGCATAGGGCAAAAGGTTTAAGTAAAATATTCCCTTTACACTATTTTTTAATATTTTTTTTAGCAAAGAAGGATATTTATTTATTTATTTATTTATTAGATCATTTTGCATTCTAATTTATTCATGATGTAATATCTAAAACTATTTTTATTAGTCAACCATTTACTTAAAGAAAAGAATTTGAACATATTAATTGATGTGTTAATGACAAAGCTTTCTTGGAAAAGAACAAGCAGTATTTGGAAGCCTGTCACATTTTAAAGTCCTTTTAATGAAGAACAATATTTTATAGATTTATGGTTCTTCAGTTCATTTGTTATTCTCTGTAGACTACTTATTCCACCCTACACCATTAACCAAGAATTTTCTTCTAACTCCTTCTCCTCCACAGTAACAAATAAACGCTAGCATACAGGATATGACATAAGAGACCGTAAGAAGGGGCTGTCTTTGCAGACAGCTATCATTCAGTAACATTCTGGTACTTTCTGCAAAACTGCATGATCAGCTCCACTCCTATAACTTGTTATTACATAAAATTGTCATATACATGCTTCTGGGACTATTACAGTGCTATCACTTCATTTATGTGTGTTTGTGAATGGCTACATGCGTATCGGCATACACACAAACATGCGCGTACACATGCACACACACACATGAACACACACGCAGCTTTCACATTCAACAGGTTAAATGTCATCTTGTCACCTAGGTATCTACAGTATGCTGCCCTATCTCATCATGTGTTAAGTCATGCCTTTAGAAGTGAATTCTTTCCACACACCTGTGAAGCACGATCCATTAACAGAATATACAGCAATGATAATACCCGTCTCTAATACTACAGGCTTTCACTGCTTAGTTTCCTGATGTTTCCCTATGAAAACAAAGCAGCCAGTAATAGGAAGTAGAATATACATTGTGGTGTCACTATAAACAACTTGTGAGAAAGGCAACACGTGTGCCTTTTGCTTTGCTACATGCAGGTTTAACTTTTCCAGTCTCTTCTCTATTAAATGATTTCAACATTTCCCCAAGTCATAAACAAGCCTTCATCCCAGCTTAAAAATCCCATATGGAAGGTACCCTTGTCACTAGTATATGAGCACCATCTTGACACATGGGTAGAAAATTACAAAAACAAGAAAACAGTGCTAGGGTTATATACTAACCCTTAACACCCCACAGACACTTGTTTGGGTAATATGCAATAAAGTCCCCTTTATTGTCTGTCACCAGTCCAACCGCGACCTAGTTCAGTCACTCAAAAACATTTAAGATCTTCTACCTTAATTTCAGAAACTAGAAGTAAAACTGGCAGCTGTTGTCCCTTACATACCTGCTATTAGTTAAAGATTTTATATTTCCTACATATGATTACATTTAATACAAAGTCTGTAGGTCTCTTTAATTAAAAATAAGCTTGTGACTTATAATGTCGAACTAGTGTTCTTTTTTTGTTGGTCTCCATTCCCTGTCACTCAAATCTAGCTATTATGCTTAGCCTGTAACATTTCTATATCTAACCCCATAGTAAGCTTCAGATCAGTAAAACATGCATTTCATTTTCCATTAAATATAAAAAGAATCTACATTTTTCATTTAGCATTTTAAGAAACATCTGAGAAGAAAAAAGACTATCTTGAGAGCTCAAATTCCTTTTTTTTTAATCAACATCTCTTCTCTTAGGGCTTAGCAAACTGGAAGTATATATGGATTTACTTTGACCTACCACCCTGCCCAGCTTATTGTGTTTGTGTTCCCAATGCTGCTAATCCTTCCTCCTCTTTTACCACTGCACGTTACATTAGGATGAATCATCGCACACATCTACTTTGCAAGTGGTAGTATATTTAGAGAGCTGTTTCTTTTACCTTGTATGACATAAAAATGTGCATTGTTAGTCTAAGAGGAGTATTTTAACGCAATATATATATATATATATATATATATATATATATATATATATATATATATATATATATATATATATATATATATATATATATATATATATACACACACACACACACACACACACACACACACATATATATATATGTATATATATATATATATATATTATATATATCTATATATTATATATATATCTATATATATATCTATATATATCTATATATATATATATATATATATATGTATATATATGTGTGTGTGTGTGTGTGTGTATTTTTTGTCCTCTCTGGCTTCTTTTCCTTACCACCTTGAAGGCTACATCCTTCACTAACCTCTCCCAATAATTCTTCCTCCTCATCTTCCTCTCTTTCCAAACTGACAGTTATCTGTAGATCCTCAGTGCACCAATGAGAATCATGTTTGTCATCCTAAGGCCCCAAATCCCTGCAGTAGTACATGCTATTAGCCTTGCATTCTAAGTCTTTTGAACTTCTATGAAAGTTTTTCCACTTTCCATGTCCAGTGCACCTCCTTCTTCAAAAATGGTTTGTGTGGCCTTTATCCTTCACTCTTTTTGCCCACCAGTGATTCAGGAGGAAAGCTTACAGGTGAGGTACAGTTCCCCCTATGTAACTGCATCTACATGTACACAGGAACAGGTGCTCACAAGAAGGGCGATTCATGTTTAGCCTCTTTTTCGCAGGATATCTTCAGTTCCTGCCAGCACCTCCCTTCAGCAACTCTGGCCCCTGCACATTACCAGGCAGCAGGGTAGCTCAGTGATTAGCAGTCCTTACCCATAGCTCACAACCTCAATCTCTAAAATATGGAACCCGGCTTTTCTAAATGTGGAACACTTACTCATAAACTTAGCTTGGAAACTCACAGCATGGTTAGTAACTGTTGTTTTATACTTATAATGGTTTCCTTTAATGAAGTAATATGATTAAGTATTATTTACCTGTCATTTAATATGGATATTTTTTAAAATTATTTAACAATGAATGAGCATTGTACCCTTTCAAGGTGGAACAGTGTGGAACACAGAATTTTTAAGACTCAAAAAGAAGGGAGATGTTCTTTGTGTTTCACTGTTGCAGTCATTACATTTGGGTTATGTGCTTGCAGTAGCCCTCAGTCGGCCTGATTAACAAAGTCTTGGGTCTTGCGTCAGTTGCTGTCCCTTTTTTCATGCTGTCAGGTCATCAGGGTATAAAACATGCAGCTGATGCCATTACATCAGTCTTTCTTGCTGTGCGGTGCCTGAAGCAGAAGCAGTTCACAAGTGCCGGTCGGCCAACTCCTGAAATTTTAATTTTTGAGTTTCAGAACTGAAGTCTTCAAATAAAGCCAAGTACCCCATTGGGAAAACTTTTTCTTGCTCCTTTCCAATGTCAGTAAAAGTTATAATTGCATTACTTGTGGAAAGCAAATACCTCACAAAGATTTTTATTCGTACTGCATTCCTTGCCTAGGCCCTGACCACGAAGTACCTTGTTGTCGGTTTTGTGCTTTATTTAATCAGCACACTATCTGTTGTCGGTATGTATTCGCCTCTAAATATTTCGGTTCTTGGTTTAATTATCCAGAAATGTCGTCGGTTAGCCATCCGACTACCGGGTTTCTGAAAAAATGCAAAGATAAAGAAAGAGACAGGCCACCGAGGTCCAAATCTGCAGACGACGTTTCTCCTAAGCTAGTCGCCAGTTTGCCGGTACTCAGTGAGGCGCTTTCACAGCCCCTGATACTCACTACTTCTGACTTGCAGGCCTCTACTGAGACCTATTCAGAGTCCAGTATGCCGAGAGATGCTTCAACTGTGGAACCTACAGATGTCTCTACCTTGGATGGGTCCAGAGCCGCTGTGCAGGCACCGGCTTCTGAGGGTGTATTCAGGCCTATGGACTTGCATATTAAACTGACACCTCCTTCTTCATTTAGGCCTAAATCTTGAACCATGCCTAAGAAACTGACACCCAGGCCGCATGCTCAGGCATCTATGCCTAAAAAACATATGATAAGAATGGCTGAAGATCTTATAACTCTAATCAGGGGAAGCCAACCTCCCTCTTCTAAGAGACCTAGGACTGAAGTTGTTTATGAATCTTCTGACCAGGATTCTGATTTTTCTGCTTCTTCTGATGATCTGGATTTGCCCTTATCTACTTATGAAGATTCTGATACAGAGGACTCTATCCCCTCTGCTACCCCTCCAGAGGATTTTTCTTTTGGTGAGACCTTACATACGCTAAGGGAGCATTTCCACTTGGAAAGCCATGGTTTTTCTGATTCAAAAAAGAGGCTTAGGGATTTCTTACTCCAGCCTCAGCATAGGCCTTTAGCTATACCTCCTGTACTAGACATTGTTGATGATGTCTTTTCAGAATCTAGTTTGGCCCCTGATTCTTTGCCTCCTGCTCCCAGAAAACCTGACAGATATTACAGGGTTCCTGATTCTCACAAGTTCCTTTTTAAAAATCCTATTGCAGATCCAGAGACTATTTCACAGGGACCCAAGGGCATTAAGGCTTCTACTGCTAAAAATCCTACCCCCTCTGATAGAGACTCCGGGATGCTGGATAGATGGGGTAAGAAGGTTTACACTTCTGCAACCTTGGCCATTAGGGCTTTAATCTGCCAGTTTCATATGTTAAAGTATCAACAACATATTATTCGATTGCTTAAACAGAAAATGATGTTGATTCCTGACTGTGCTGAAAATAAAGAATTACAGGATTTAATGCATTCTGCTGGACAGGTTGGAAAACATACTTTACAATGTGGATTTGATTCATTACAGGCCTCTTGCAGGGCTGCTGTTACTGGGTCTGTGCTCAGAAGGCATGCTTGGCTTAAGGAGCAATCTTTGCCTGATCATGTTAAAGCTAAATTGTTGGATGCTCCCTTAAATCAGGACTGCCTGTTTGGCAACAAGGCTGAGGAAGTTTTTAAAAAGATGGAAGATAAAGCTAAATCTATGCAAACTGTTAAAGATTTCTTACAAGTTCAGCCTCCTAGATTTAGTAGGCACTGGCCCTCTAAAAATTGGTCCTTTCCAGCCCCTTCCAGGTCTTCTCAAGCCAAACCCAGACACAGCAGAAACCCCAGGTTTCAGTCCCAAGGGACACACAAGACTAAGCAGTGGGGGTTTCCACACCCAAATCTGGAAGTAGTAAGACTCCCCCTTATAGAAAACAGTCTCAATGACTTGCTTTTAAACCTTCCAAGCACTTCCCAACTGAATGCTCCTTTAGGCGGAAAGATTGGTCTGCAGGCCAAAAACTGGGAACTCATTACCCAGGACAAATGGGTTTTAAATAAAGTGTCCCAAGAATACAGATTTCACTTCCACACATTACCAACACCAAGCAGGTGGCCAGATCTACCCCAAATCAGTGGGCGGAAGCCCAAAATCAAGTACTCTCTCTCTCTTAAACATGGGGGCTATTCAATTGGTACCAAAAGAGGAAAAGGTACAATGTTTCTATTCAAGACTTTTCCTGGTACTCAGAAAATATATGGAGTCCTATCCTGGACCTTTCTACTCTAAACACCTTTCTGGTGATTCCAAAATTCAAAATGCTGACTCTTCACCAGCTGCTTCTTATGCTAGGCAAAGATACATGGTTGGCAACACTAGAATTAAAAGAAGCATACCTGCATATCCCTGTCAGGGAGTGTTGCAGAAGATACCTATGCTTCAAAGCAGGCTACATGCACTATCAGTTCTCTGCACTGCCCTTTGGCTTATCTACTGCACCCAAGGTATTCAGAAAGTGCCTAGCTCCAGTCATTGCATTTTGCAGGCAAAGAAATATTCAAATATACCCATACCTGGACGATAGTCTAATTCAGGCAGAAAGCCGGGACATTCTTTTGAAACATCTGGCCTTTGTTCAAAGGTCTGGGGTTCACCATAAATGAAAAGAAATCACACCTGGTACCCTGTCAACAAATTATATTCCTGGGAGCAAGCTTGAATACAACTTCCCAGATGGCTTTCCTCACGCGAGAGAAACGGATTCATTTGACAACCTACTTCAAACAAGTGGCTCCAAAAACCCAGCTATCTGCAAGGCAAATACTGAAAGCCTTGGGGTTCATGGCCTCCTGCATTCTTCTAATTCCATATGCAAGGCTGCATATGAGGAAACTACAATGGCATCTCAAAAGCCTATGGTGTCAACATTCAGAGGATCTAGAAGCAAGGATTCCTATCATACCTTGCCTACGCCTAGAGTTCCTTTGGTGGGCAGAGGCCTGCCACCAAAACAAGGGACTACCATTCACATTACCCCCTGCCACCCAAATCTTAACAACAGATGCATCAGACTATGCATGGGGGGCTCACCTGGCAGGGAAGTGCATTCAGGGCAAATGGAACCCAAGTCAAATGCACCTACACATAAATCAAAAGGAAATGTTAGATGTACAGAATGCTCTGACAGCCTTCAAGGACCACATTCTTCCAGGACAACACCATTGTCTTGTGGTACATAAACAAGCATGGGGGTACACATTCTTACACCCTCTGCAGACTAGCCATGGCATTGTGGAACACAGCCTTGAGCTACCAAGTGAATATACAAGCTCGATTCCTGCCAGGAATACTAAATACACTGGCAGACGGACTAAGCACAGACCTCATGGACCCTCACGAGGGAAACTGGAATCAAGGATTTTCAACATGTTGACAAGCAAATAGAGGAGCCCAGATATAGACCTGTTTGCCTCCCCCTTGAACCATCAACTGGACAAATTTTGCACAAGGATTCCCCACAAGCTAGCTTGGAAAGTGGATGCTCTATCCTTCAGCTGGAAAAACCTATCAGTTTATGCCTTTCCTTCACTGCCTCTGCTCTCCAAGGTACTACTAAAGATCAAACAGGACAAGCCAAGGATGATTTTAATTGCACCAGACTGGCCTCGCCAACACTGATACCCACTCTTGTGCAGCATGTCACGCTTGGCTCCATGGCACCTGCCTGAGACTCCTTCCCTGTTGTCTCAGCAGGAGAAACAGATTCTCCACCCTCAGCTGCAAACCCTGGACCTAGCAGCCTGACTAGTTACCTAATTTCTCCTTTACCATCCCTCAGTCAATCAGTGATGGATATCATTTTAGAGGCAAGGAGGGCTAGTACTAGAAAATCTTATGCTGCAAAATGGAAAAGCTTTTGTGCCTGGAAGCAATCTCAAGGAATGAACGCAGCAGTGCCCAATTTACCTCAGATTCTACAATACTTGACTGACATGCTTCATAAGGGCTTGTCCTTTACCTGCATCAAAATTCATGCCTCAGCAATTTCGGCTCATTATAGCACACAGCCTCCCCTGTTCTCTCACCCACTGCTCAAGCAGTTCCTCAGAGGGGCCAAAAATTTAAGGCCACCCAGGAGAGCTCCAACTCCAGCTTGGGATCTTAACTTTGTCTTGGAAAAACTCACTCTTCCTCCTTTCGAGCCAGCTGCTACTGCAGATTTAAAATTTCTTTCCTGGAAAGCAGCTTTCCTTTTAGCAATCACGTCTGCAAGAAGGATATCTGAATTATAGGCCCTTATGGCAATGTAACCTTCCATCATCTTTCACATGGACAGGGTGTCCCTCAGAACCAATCCCTCCTCAATGCCAGAAGTCTAAATCTCAAAATGCACGCACTCGAGGCCCTTCTCAGTATGGAGAACATCGATGTCTGTGCTGTGACTGAAACCTGGTTCAAGGCTCCTGAGAGCACCCTGGCACCATCAGGTTTTACCTCATATCATGCGTTCCGCCCCCAAAACCCGGACCATACCACAAAAGGAGGGGGTGTATCCATATTCATCAAGGATACCCACACCTCCAGGTTGGTGGCTACATCTAAGCATCGGAAACCATCCAGGTGCAATTAACCATAGGGAAAACTGCTCTACAATTTGTAGCATGCTACAGGCCACCCTCTCAAACTCAGGAAACCCACACAGCCTTCCTGAAGACACTGGAGGGTATAAATGTATCACCAAACACCATCATATTGGGTGATTTCAACTACCCAAATGTAGACTGGGAACATTACTCAAGCCCCAACTTTCTAGCCCAAAGGTTCCTGGAGTTCATAAATTCAAATGCCATGGAACAACTAGTCACCGTCCACAAGAGGAGAAAATATACTAGATCTCATCATCACAAACATGGGGACAAAATGCTCCACACCGGAAGTATATCCCTCTTTGGTGAGATCAGATCATAAACTAATCTCACTAGAAATCCACATCCCACCCCCACTCCAAACAAAAAAGACCACAGTGAAGAACTTCTCTAAAGCAAACTTCACACTACTCAAGACAGGTGTGGTATCCTTCAAGGCCCCCGAGCCAATGGAAACCACAACCCAATCTGCGGAAGCCCTTACAAATGCCTTCTATGAACACCTTCAGGACTGCATGGATCAGGCAATCCCAAATAAAACCAAGACTCTTTCCACCAAGGGCAAACGTCCAGTCTGGTGGACCCCAGCCATAAACAAACTTTACAATAAGAAGAGAAAGCAATTACATGATAGAGCAAAATCCCAAAAAGGGAAGGCATCTTTGATCTGTACTAGCAAGAAACTACAATCCCTCATAAAATCATCCAAGGCCAACTTTGAGAAAAAAATTGCCATAGATTCAAAAGACAATCATAAGGCCTTCTTCAGCTATGTCAGAAACCTGGGTGGAAACTCCCAGATATGCTCAGAATTAGTCCAAAATGATACAAAAATCACTGAACCCACAGACATTGCCAACATACTGGCAGACAGGTTCAACGCAAACTTCACCCCCCTCTCCCCCCCAAAAGGAGAGATAACTATCCCAACAGAGTGTAGCCTCCCAGACATCTCAAATGCGCAGGTGAAAGCTGCTCTCTAAAGCTAAAAACACAGCATCAATGGGACCGAATGGTGTCCCCGGCTGTGTGTTACATGAACTCAATGAAGAACTAAACCCGCACATAAGGCAGCTGTTTAATCTTAGCCTTACCACAGGACATGTGCCCAAGGAGTGGCGTACGGCAACTGTGGTCCCACTCCACAAAGGCGGTGCCTCTACGGACCCTGGTAATTACCGCCCCATAAGCTTAACAAGCCTGGTCTGCAAAGCTATGGAGAGGATCATAATGGAACTCATAAACAAGGACATAGGGGACTTGCAGACCTTGGACCCAACCCAGTTTGGCTTTGTCAAGGGCAGATCTTGCCTTTGAACTTGATCAACTTCTTCAAACAGTTACCAAGGCCATTGATGAGGGAAAGGCAGTCCATACAGCCTACCTTGACCTTGCAAAAGCTTTACACAATACCCCACTCGGGTATTATAGAGAAACTTACCAGCTTAAATGTAAACCCATATGTCACAAGATGGGTTGCAAACTGGCTAAAGGACAGAACCCACAGGGTTAGAGTTGCTGGAGCCATGTCAGACTCCAAGCCGGTTACAAGTGGTGTCCCACAGGGCTCAGTCCTTGGGCCCCTATTGTTCAGCATCTACTTCTCAGAAGTACAGGCAAACATAGGAGGACTATGGCTGACAAAGTTTGCAGATGACTGCAAACTGGGTGCCATAGTGGATAGTACATCGGACACAGACATCCTTCAGAGGGTTCTCACGGAAACTGATAGCTGGTGCCAGAGCCATGGCCTGAAGTTAAATGCAAAAAAGTGTATAGTCATACCCTTCGGGAAAAACAAGGTAACCCCAAGCTACCATATAGATGGCAACCCACTAAGCACAGAAGAGGTTATCAGGGACCTGGGTACCCAGGTTGACAGTGGCCTCTCGTTTGACACTCACGTTGCTAAAGTGGTTCGAAAGACCTACTACATTGCCCCTCTGATCATGAAGGGATTCACATCCAGATCAAGTGAGGTCATTGTTCCCCTGTACTCTTCACTTATCAGACCAATGATCGAGTACAATGCCCCGTTCGGGATGTATCTCACCCGACACCTGCAGCAATTGGAGAGACCCCAAAAGTTCCTCACCAAAAGGATAAAGGGACTCCAAAACCTGTCATATACTGCCAGACTGAAGAAACTCCAACTCTATTCAGTTGCATACCATCTGCTCAGAGGTGACCTGTGCCTGACATTCAAGGCTATGACCAACCCGGAATTAATGGACATGCTCCACCTCAAAAAATCCAAATCCACCAGAACCACTAGAGCAAGTGACTTAAACCTTAGCACGGATATAAATAGGACATGCTGGAGGGATAGATTTATCACCCAGAGACTCCCCATGCTGTGGAATAAAATCCCGGTCCATGTGAGGCAGAGCACCCCGCTGGCTCTGTTCAAGAGAAATCTTGACCGGTGGATGGGAGATCGTAGGTTTACCCCGGGAATCATCTCTGTGTCACTGCTGGACAGAGGCACAACAAACTAATGGGCACATTATTTCTAACATAAGGGGTGGCGTAAGCCACATAACTTTGGGCTAGGCTTATAAATGCCTTAGGGCAGATAGCCTAGTATAAACCTATGAACCTATGAACCTATGCTCAAGGTGGTATCCAGTGTGGCTCTTAATGAGTCCATTCATTTGCCTACCTTCTTTCCTAACCCACAGAACAAAGGGGAACGGATACTGCACTCTTTAGATGTGCACAGACAACTTAGATTCTACTTGGACAGGACTAAACCTCAAAGGAAATCTGAACAACTGCTGGTAGCATTTGCTGCAGGGATAGAGGGGAAAGCTATTTCAAAACAAACCATTTCAAAATGGATAGGCCACTGCATTCATTTCTGCTATAAACAACATGGAAAACCTATCCCACAGGGCATCAGACTCCATTCAACCAGGGCTGCATCTACCTCTACAGCCTTTCTCAGGGGCATCCCTACTAGGGACATCCTAGAAGCTGCTACCTGGAGTTCTGTACATACTTTCACCAAACATTATCATTTACCAATTTTCTCTAAATCCAGAGCTGGTTTTTCCACTGCAGTCTTGCAGGGCCTTATATTTGGTCCTAATTCTATTTAAATTCCTCCTCCCAACCTTAGTTTTGGGAATCTACCCAAATGTAATGACTGCAACAGTGAAACATGAAGAACATAGTACAGCTGTGTACACGTACCATAAATGTAGATGTTCAAGTGTATTCACTGTTGCAGTCCTGGTAACCGTCCCTCCAGCCCCATTTCTTCTTTTGGCTATACCTCTACTCTCACTTACTATGCTCAAAAAGCTTTTAGGTGTATTTACTTTTTAGTTGGAGGTGTATCCTTGTATTTATAGATTTAATTGCTCCCATTAGGGGGGGCACCTGACATCTGGGGCAAGAAAAACTGATGTAATGGCATCGGCTGCATGTTTTATACCCCTGACGACCTGATGTCATGGAATAAGGACAGCAACTGATGCAGGACCCAAGACTTTGTTAATCAGGTCGACTGAGGGCTACTGCAAGCAGATAACCCAAATGTAATGGCTGCAACAGTGAATACACTCAAACATCTAAATTTATGGTAAGTGTACACAACTGTACTTTCCTCATAAAGAGGTACAGTTGACAGGAATATTCTGATCTACTTCCTTATAGCTCCAGGGTACAATCCTGCCTGCTGATCATACGAGTTTTCATGTCCTTTTCATTTTTGGGGGGGCTTTATTTGAGTTCTCCACTTTCCTCACATTTCCCAAAATGATGTGTGTTGATTAGCTTCTGTAAATTCTTCACATAAACTGAATTTTTCCTTATCTATGTGGCCCATGCTACAGATGAAAAAAAAAAGGTCTTCTGAGAAGGAGCAGATCACCTACCCAGTTAAATAAATCAGAACAAAATTAACAGATTGTCACTGATAGTCATCTATTTCTTTGCTTCTCCATCCGTCCTAAACTTTGTTACATTACCCATGATTGTAAAATCAGACTGCTTAAGCAAATCGTATTCTCTTCATGTGTCACATGGAACATCAGCACTTTTGATGGTGGCTCACATATTTTGTGGCCCTGCCTTTTGCACGTTCTTCTTATTTCTTCCTGGACATCCTTCATTGCTCAACTGTCCTGAACAAGTTCAACCGGGGCAATACATACCAGCATAGATAATCAGTACATGTCTTTCATTTCAGCTATTCAGGTTTTCCAGGTATTGGCAGGTGCAACCAGCTGTCTGATCAGTCCTTTCATCCTTCAAAGAGACAAAGTTCTATTTCCATCACTCACATTTGTAACACCTGTAAAACTGAACATTACCATTTTAGTACAAAAATACAAACATAATCCAAAGAGATTGACTAGGTTTCTCACAAATATTACAGATTTGGATCAATTCAGCTTTGTAGTGGGGAGACAAACTTTTGACAACATAGTGGCGATGATGTTGATATAGTAAGAAGCTAAACAGTTGAACAGAAAGTTAATTACTATTAGTCTAGGAGCAGAAAAAACATTTGATAGGGTCAGTTGGGAAATTTTAAGACTAGTACAAAAGGGAAATGTATTCCCCAATAGGTGGACATGACTTACTGACATTTATCAGGGTTCATATGCATACTGACAAAACTTAGGTACACGCTCAGCCCCATTGGAGCTAGGAAGGGCAAGGCAGGGGTGCTTACTCTCTTCTTTTCTATTTGCTCTCTACTTGGAACCCCTACCTATTAAAATAAGACAGTTCAGAATTCAAGGGTATTGTTGGGGTTTAACCACAGAAAAAAAATAGCATTATTTGCGGATGTTGTTCTCTTGTATTTAACAAACCCAGATAAGAATCTGCAGATTGTATTTCAAGAAATAAATTCCTTTAGTACAGTATCAGGTCATAAAATGAAACAAAGATGGAAGTTACAGCGACAAATTATTCACCTACATGCAACTTGGTTTGGAAATTTCCCCTTCATATGAGGCCATGACAGACTGAAATATATGAGAGTATTAAAACAGGATATGCTACAGTGGAAATGTAGGATAAAATAGCCTACAAAATAATTGATAAATTACAGAAATGGAGGAAGATGTTTATGGGGTAGGATGATAAACTATTTGCTATAAAGATGTTTATGGTACCACTGATTTTTTTTTTTTTTTTTTTATGTAGGCCAAGCATATTTCTGTCAACCAAACCCAACAATCTGAAAAAGGGTAAATAAAGAGATGAAATCTTTTTTTCTTGGAAAGCAAAAATAATGGGTCCAATGGGATAGAATATTGCTCCACAGAGACAAGAGAGGTTTTGGACTCCCAGACATCATCGGGTAACTCTGTATTGATTGTTGTACTTAGCACAGCTGCAGAGATACAATCCTAAGTAGAAACAAATGTTACTTCCTTAATAAGCACTTAATTATTCAGCTTTAAATTTTTGAGATGAAGTTTTTAATCCAAGCACTAATATGAAGGGACTTAAATATCTAGGTGATCAAGGGATGAAGTTATTGAGGAAAATGAAAACTAAACCATGGAGTTATGCTTTAGCACCAGGAGCTGTGACTTAGCACCAGTAGGATACAATGACACAGAAAGTAGAACAGTAGGGGGATTGAGAGCATCAGATGTTTGGAAAAGAAGATGTAAGATCCTATTTTTGGGAGTAGATTTTGAGACAGGAAAAACTGAGAAGTAACAGAAAAGTTTAATCTTAATGAACGAGACTGCTTACGTTATATAGGATTACATTGGATTACATTTGAAACATAAGGACAGTATGAGAATGTTTACATCTCCAGATGGTAAGTCACATATTAACAAAATTAAGGTCAGAAATAGTTACAAAAAGGAGAATCTTTAGTATATTGTATAAATTGTTGATAGGTATGGAAAACCAAAGTTAGGAGAAATCAAAAAGTGACCGTGAGAGGTCAGTGGAGTTATTATTCTCTGAAGATGGGGAACAAATAGTTTTACCTCACATGTATGCTATCAAAGTTACAAGCTTCTGCATATTTCCTTCAAAATGTTTGCATGCATAAACACTTTCATACCTTAAACAGAATAGTGAAGATTTTCACAGGGATTTCTTACAGGTGCTGGATATGTTGGGAAAATCAAGGTACACCGGAACATATTTTCTGGGAGTGTGAAAAGTTTCAACCATTCATAACAGATCAAGAGCAGTATATACAAGAAATACTAGGGGATGGGGGTGACAATTTCCGAAGAGATGTTTTAGCGGTTGCAGTATATACAAGAAATACTAGGGGATGAGGTGACAGTTACCAAAGAGATGTTTTAGCTGTTGCAGTATATACAAGAAATACTAGGGGATGAGGTGACAGTTACCAAAGGGATGTTTTAGCTGTTGCAGTATCTACAAGAAATACTAGGGGGTGGGGGTGACGATTTCCGAAGAGATGTTTTAGCTGTTACAGTATATACAAGAAATACTAGGGGATGAGGTGACAGTTACCAAAGAGATGTTTTAGCTGTCACAATATATACAAGAAATACTAGGGGATGAGGTGACAGTTATCAAACAGATGTTTTAGCTGTTGCAGTATATACAAGAAATACTAGGGGATGAGGTGACAGTTACCAAAGGGATGTTTTAGCTGTTGCAGTATATACAAGAAATACTAGGGGATGGGGGTGACAGTTACCAAAGGGATGTTATAGCTGTTGCAGTATATACAAGAAATACTAGGGGATGAGGTGACAGTTACCAAAGAGATGTTTTAGCTGTTACAGTATATACAAGAAATACTAGGGGATGAGGTGACAGTTGCCAAAGAGATGTTTTAGCTGTTACAGTATATACAAGAAATACTAGGGGATGAGGTGACAGTTACCAAAGGGATGTTTTAGCTGTTGCAGTATATACAAGAAATACTAGGGGATGAGGTGACAGTTACCAAAGAGATGTTTTAGCTGTTACAGTATATACAAGAAATACTAGGGGATGAGGTGACAGTTACCAAAGGGATGTTTTAGCTGTTGCAGTATATACAAGAAATGCTAGGGGATGGGGGTGACAATTTCCGAAGAGATGTTTTAGCTGTTGCAGTATATACAAGAAATGCTAGGGGAGGAGGTGACAGTTACCAAACAGATGTTTTAGCTGTTGCAGTATATACAAGAAATACTAGGGGATGGGGGTGACAGTTACCGAATCAATGTTTTAGCTGTTACAGTATATACAAGAAATACTAGGGGATGAGGTGACAGTTGCCAAAGAGATGTTTTAGCTGTTACAGTATATACAAGAAATACTAGGGGATGAGGTGACAGTTACCAAAGGGATGTTTTAGCTGTTGCAGTATATACAAGAAATACTAGGGGATGAGGTGACAGTTACCAAAGAGATGTTTTAGCTGTTGCAGTATATACAAGAAATACTAGGGGATGAGGTGACAGTTACCAAAGAGATGTTTTAGCTGTTGCAGTATATACAAGAAATACTAGGGGATGGGGGTGACAATTTCCGAAGAGATGTTTTAGCTGTTACAGTATATACAAGAAATACTAGGGGATGAGGTGACAGTTACCAAATAGATGTTTTAGCTGTTGCAGTATATACAAGAAATACTAGGGGATGAGGTGACAGTTATCAAAGAGATGTTTTATCTGTTGCAGTATATACAAGAAATACTAGGGGATGAGATGATAGTTACCAAAGATATGTTTTAGCTGTTGCAGTGTATACAAGAAATACTAGGGGATGGGGGTGACAATTTCTGAAGAGATGTTTTAGCTGTTACAGTATATACAATAAATACTAGGGGATGAGGTGATAGTTACCAAAGAGATGTTTTAGCTGTTGCAGTGTATATACAAGAAATACTAGGGGATGGGGGTGACAGTTACCGAATCAATGTTTTTGCTCTCCTGGAGTAGTACCCCAAGAACACAACATATTAAGGCAATGTTATCTCTGTTATTGATAGTAGCCAAAAAAGCCATCATGAGAATTTGGAAGGATAGAGTCACCCTAGATATAGAAGAAGTACATGAAATAATGAATGACATATCAAAGCTTGAGCTGAATGACTGAGGATCTGAAAAAGTGAAAATTAACCAGGAAATTGTCACTTTGGAAACAACCTTAATCTAGATAAAATAAAAGAGTAAAAACGATTTACATTTGTATGAGGAGAGTGGAGGGGGAAAAAGATGTGAAGAGACATTAGGGAAAAAGGGAAGGAAATAAAATAAAATGGGAAAAGAGGAAAGAAACTACATTTTGAGACAGGATACGTGTATGAGCCAATTTATTTTCTTAGTATTAGTACCCTAATTGGAAGCTGTTAGATAAATTACTCTATGCAGAGAGTTTCAGAAGTGAAAATGTATACACTGTTTACAGTCTCCGAGCCTGTATTACATATGGATGCTGCCTGTTAAACTCTGTTTAACCTACGTTTTGTAATGCTTATTGAAACAAAGAAGATGTTGTGAAGAATGTTTACAATACAAATAAAGTCGCAATTCCCTGGAAAACAATTCCAAAAGTAAGCAGCATGTTTTCTGTCACTACAAAATGAATCTGCCAATATCTGGAAAATCCGAAATAGTTGTAATGCAGAGAAAATTACTTTATTTTATATAATAGCTGTCATGAAATTGCTTATTTGATGCATGTGTCCCTTTCTTTGCGGTTTATTCAGAGGTGGCTGCCATGGGAAATGTATTTATCCACCTTGCCCCCGGTGCTTCAGCTATTTGCTGTTTATTTACAGTTACTGGGATGGTATACATGAGGACTCATATGAATGCAAATACATTGTTCACATCCTGACTTTTCTTTGTGTCTAATAAGAACAATACTCATTTATTAAGCAGGTAAGTCCACTAGACACATGGTCCTTTTTCAGGGGTGACCCAGAAGCAATGTCTGGTTAAGTGATATGCCCTGGGTCACACAGCAGGCAAAGGAGGGTTGAGGGAATCAAACCCTATACTACAGGAACTGTAGCTTACAGCTTTAGTCCTCTGTGCAAACTAATAAGATCTAACTCTTCACCCCACCTTAGCAACTCCCACCAGACCACTCTGATGCCACACATAAATCACAAAGAACACTGTGGATACTAAGATTGGTACTGCAGTGTATGGGCTGAATGGTATAAGGAACAACAGTGAAGAACATCTATCATTCACAAACAGTACATCGGTGTTGCATTGAGATGACGTAGAAGGCAGGGATGATTCTAAGTCATACCTTTCTTGTTTATACCTTCTTCTGTACTAGACATATGCTGATATACCTTATGTAAGTTAAGTTATTTCAGTGTGTGTGTGTGTGTGTGTGTGTGTGTGTGTGTGTGTGTGTGTGTGTGTGTGTGTGTGTGTGTGTGTGTGTTCGCATATGCATCTGTCTGTGTGTGTAGTGCATGTGTATATTTTGCATATGTGTGTATGTGTATGTGCATGCGTGTGTGTGTGTATCTGTGTGGTGGAAATGTGTGCCTGTTTGTGGGGTGTGCGTGTGTGTGTGCGTGTGTGTGTGTGTGTGTGTGTGTGTGTGTGTGTGTGTGTGTGTGTGTGTGTGTGTGTGTGTGTGTGTGTGTGTGTGTGTGTGGTGTGTGCACCTGTTTGTGTGGGGTACGTATGTGTTTTGGTCCTGATGGTTCAAAGCCTTATGCCTTTTGCTCACTGCAGTAGATGTCAAACTCTGCTGTACCTCTGAAGAAGATAAAAAACAGTATGTCAGTGTTGCAATGAGATGATGTGGAAGGCAGGGATGATTGTAAGTCATATCTTCATTGTGTATACCTTCTTCTTTACTAGACATATGCTTGTATACCTTGTGTAAGTTAAATTATGTCAGTGTGTGTGTGTGTGTGTGTGTGTGTGTGTGTGTGTGTGTGTGTGTGTGTGTGTGTGTGTGTGTGCATGTGTGTGTGTTGAGACCTTGTGCTCACCAACATGGGGGACTTTTGCACCACCCCCAGTGTTTGGCCATCCCTGGTGAGATCCGACCACAAATCAGTCTCACTAGAACTAACTGTAACACAGGACCCCCCCCCCTTTAGCAACAACTAGACTAAAAACTTCTCCAAGGCCAATTACAACTGCTTACGTGACAGCATAAATAGCTTCATAGCCCCTCCCCCACTGATGGAACAGACACCTACACTGAGTTATACACCAGTGCTTTATACAAGCACCTGTACAGCTGTAGTGACTCTGCAGTACCTGATAGAACCAAAGCAAGATCTTCAAGGAAAAACAAACCTGCCTGCTGGACAACTGCCATTAATAGGGTATACAACAGGAGAAAAAAAATTGCTGTCTAAGAGTAGGAAGGAATGGTCTCAAAACTAGAAACACTCCCTCCTCGACTTAAACAAGCAAATAAGACTCCTAGTGAAATCCTCCAAAGCTAACTATGAATCCAGATTAGCTTCCCAAACTAAGAATAACCACAGGGTGTTCTTTAGTTATGTCTCTACCCTCAACGGTAAGGCCCAGATTTGTGCTGAACTCATAGTTAATGGTACTACATGTACAGAACATGTGGATATAGCAAACCTGCTGGCTGACAGGTTCAGTGGAAACTTCACTACCCTGTCCCCTCCACATATACCCCAATGCATCCCTAGCACCTCTCCTCCACCTACTATTTCCAAGGATCAGGTGTTAAATGCCCTCTTCAAGGCCAAAACTAAAGCCTCTATGGGACCAAACAACATGCCGTTCTGTGTTCTACATGGTTAAAACAGAAATTAGCATCACCGTTGACTACTCTTTTCAATCACAGCCTAAGCTCTGGCTTCTTCCCCAGTGAAATGGAAAACAACTACCATCATCCCTTTGCATAAAGGGGGTGCATCCATGGACCAGTGGAACTATAGACCCATTAGCCTGACCAGCCTTATCTGCAAGGCCATGGAATGAATCATCATGGACCTTATTAACAAAGATACAGGAAATCTCCAAACACTCAATCCCATCCAGTTTGGCTTTGACAAGGGGAGATCATGCCTATTAAACTCTGTGGACTTCTTTGAGACAGTCACCAAAGCCCTAGATTAGGGCAAATCTGTGCATACAGCCTACCTAGACTTAGCCGAGGTCTTTGGCACAATCCTCCACTCAGGCATCATTGAAAAACTCACTTAACTGGGTATCAACCCATATATTGTCAGGTGGGGTGCAAACTGGCTCACTGATAGAACTCATGTGGTCTAAATTGGGGACTCCACCTCCTCCAACAGACCTGTAACCAGTGGTGTTTCACAGGGATCGGTTCTGGGACCTCTACTATTCAGAATCTACTTCTTCGAAGTACAGGCTAAAACTAAAGGACTGTGGCTGACAAAGTTTGCTGATGACTGCAAACTGGGAGTGATCATTGAAACCCCTAGCAATATCAACATCCTGCAAGAAGGTCTTACACAGACTAATGACTGGTGCCAAAGTCATGGTCTTAAACTTAATGCAAAAAATGCATTATCATCCCTTTCAGCAAGGATGGTGTTCCTGCAAACTACCACATCAATAGCAGTACCCTAAGCACACAGTCAGTAGTGAGAGATCTGGGCACAAAGGCTGACAGCAACCTTAACTTTGATCTCCATGTCTCCACAGTGGTAAGAAGGGCATTTGTCTCATAAGTAAGGGCATTGCCTTCAGAAAAAAAGAGGTTATAACCCTCCTGTACTCTTCCCTCATCAGGCCAATAATAGAATACAAGGCTCTCTTTGGTATGTGCCTTTCCAAACATCTGCAGCAATTGGAGAGACCACAAAAGTTCCTTACAAAGAAAATTAAGGGTCTTCAAGATCTGTCTTATGCAGACAGACTGAAAGCAATGTCACTTTACTTTGTGTTGTACAGACTGCTCAGAGGCAAAATGTGCCTTGCATATAGAGCAATCTCTGACCCAGCTTTAATGGAAATGCTGCACATTTGCAAGTCAAATGGCACACGGGTCACTCACTCAGAGGACCTTGACCTGGTATATGACATCAACAGAACTTGCTGGACAGACAGATTTGTCTTGCAGAGGTTGCCCCACCTTTGGAACAAGCTTCCTATTCATGTAAAAAAAAGCCCCTTCTGTCCTTGGATGGTTAGATGGGTAACCAGAAATTCACCCCAGGAGTTCCACCTGTTTCCCTCTTGGAGAGGGGCAATAGGTGCTGATTTTAGTGTCTGCTTGAACAATACACCCTTGGGAACATGAACTGAACTTGGCTACACTTGTAAGGGCCCTAGGGCCGTCAGCCTAGTAACCTCCTGTGATCCTATGATCCTAATAAAAAGGTACTGGAAAATGAGATATTTAATAAAATAATCATGCATGGAGTGTTTATAAGTACAGATCACCCATGAAATAATGTTGGAATAGTGAAATCGTTGTTCAGCTGTGATAAAGGTGAGTCAGCAGGGAGTATTTGGGTGCTGCTACGTGTAAGCATGGAAAATTCGGATTCACACAGAAAATGTAGAAGAAACATGGGATGTGAATATCTCATTTCTGTAAATGCACGCATATATGCATAGCCCTGTGTTGTTTTATTTACTTCTTACTGCTAGGAGTAGAATATATTGCTACGTTTGTGAGAGACCTAATGGGTTCAGTTTCAGCCTTTTTACTCTATTAAAAAAAAAAACCAAATATATATATATATATATATATATATATATATATATATATATATATATATATATATATATATATATGTTGTTGTTGTCTTTCGGCTTTTCCCGGTTAGGGGTTGCCATAGCGGAACTCCAGTCCGCTAATGATTGGCAGTAGATTTTCACAGTGCTGAGTTGCCAGCTCGACACCCAACCTTCAACGAAGGCATGCCCATTCATGCATATCTTTTGGAATGCCACTCGACCCGCGGGGAGGACATGCAGATTCCACACAGAAGGCACTCCCCGCACACTAGCTGAGAATTGAAAGGGAGAACCTCTTGCTGTGAGGCCACAACGCTACCGCTGCACCACCGTGGAATATATATACATACACTGGAGTATCCAGAAATTTACAGAAGGGGGGCAGCCTATAAAGTAGGTCAGCAGGGTAGAAGTAGAATACTGGGTAGGGGGTGTGTGGGAAGATCACGTTATGATGCTCTGAGAGCACATGTGAAAAGACAACAATATACACTCAGTTGCACGTCATTGTGGTGTTACTATGGTAGAGGAAGCAGGTGATTCCTGTCTGATGAACACAACTTTACATTTAGTAACAGTTGTTTCAAGGCATTCTTAGGTCACAGTCCCCTACCATAGTGTGATGGTGTGCGTATGCATTATGATAACACAGCAATGATTTCAGTGAAGGTGACATCACCATAGCAAGATAGTAAACAGTACATTAAAAATAACACAAGTGTTAAGGAATTGCATGTTGTGATAAAAACAATCCCAGAAAGAAACAGTTCAGTTATATGCAGTGTAGTAAAAGAAATGTAACCAATGTAGCATTTCACAGAGAACTGAAACTCAAAATCTACTTTAATGTCATTCAGCATCAAATATAAACTAGAGGCACAGACTTTGGAAGAATCAATAAAAATTCCATTTGATTTGTGTAAAAATAACTGAAAACAAAAGACTTTCCTTAGCAGAATACAATGTGCACACACACACACACACACACACACACACACACACACACACACACACACAGACACACACACACATACAGTTATATCTATGTATCTATCTATACATATCTATATATATCTATATATATATATATATATATATATATATATATATATATATATATATATATATGTTCTTTCTTACAGTTCAGGCCAATACTTTCATCCACAAATAATCCCCATACCCATTACCAACCCAAAGTACTTGGTTTGGCTCTGCCAGGATAAAGAATAATAATTATACCAATATATTTTTTCATTGCAACAGTGATTACAGCCTGTATTCATCTTGCTTCATTTGAAATACATACTGGTCTTGAAAAGTTGCAACAGCAAATAGGTGGGCCAATCATTTCTTTCACAGAAGGCCTCATATCCATTGCCTACTCACAATATTTGATTTGATTTGGTTCTGGCAGGTTAAAAAAAAAGGAGATATTGATTACATTTAAGGTATTTTTGTTTCATAGAAACAGTTATTACATCTTGTATTCCAGCTTTTTTCACCTAAATGGACATTAGTCCTTCATAGTTAGAATTTCAAAAACAAAGAGCTGGGCCAAACATTTCACTCACAAACAGCCCAAATATCCTTTGTATATCTAAAGTATCTGGCTTGACCCTTCCAGGATAAAAAAAAACACTAAGCATTACGGTTATCATCTAGAGCCACAACACATGTATTTCAGCTTGCTTCACCCAAATAAACTTTAGTCCTGTAAAGCCAAAATTGTAACAGCAAAGAGCAGGGGCAGTCATTTTATATACAGAGAGCCCTATACCTATTGGTATCAATAGTTTCTGGCTAGACCCTGCCAGGATTAAAAAAAAAAATTTAACCTGGTACAATCTGGAGATGTGAAAAGACCATTGAAAAAAGACTGATGTTTTAATGCAGTTTACTTGTGCTTACTATTAGTATTTATTTATTTATCTGCAGTTGGTTTACCAGGATTGTCCATTGGACCAAGATGAACCCATTTTCAATGGAGTCTTGGGGAGAAAAGCTCCAGAAACAGGGTTATATAGGTTTTAGATCTGTATTACAATATTTACAAAATTATACAGTTAGAGCATAACATTTCAGGTAGAACATACTGGTGATGAACATTACAGATGATACAAACTAGAAAAAGGAAACATTTCAATAGAGATACTGAGAAGCCATTATATTTTGGGTAGCTAGCAAAAAGGAAACAAAATAATAGTTTTTTTTTTTTTAGATTAGTAAGTATAAGGGAGAATGTATGAGTTAGGAGAGGCAGAAACAAGGAAGTTCATGGAAAGGAGGGGGAAGCCAGTGTAGAATTATGACGGATGGGTGCAGGAGCATTCCCACTGGGATAGTAGATGAGAGTGAAAAGATTTTTTGAATATAAAGTGGTTGAAAGTGGTACGAATGGCTGGAGGTAGGGAGTTCCAGAGACATGCTAGACCATAGGATAGGAGATTTAGATTTAGTAACTCCTGACTTCGCATGACAAATCTCATGGCTTTTGCCTGTAGCCCACTTTTGGTGGTATGCTATGCTGATTTCTAGTCTTGAAATGGTTTCAAGTCTAAAAATCATCATCGGAATTCAATGTGACACAAAAAGCAGTAGAACTGAGAGGTAAGCCAGGTTGGGGTCTATATCAGAATAGCGAAGAGGTGTTTAATCGAATGCCTCTTTGTTGACACATAAACAGCGAACGCACTAAAGCATGAATGCTCAGAACACCGATTTCTTTCCCTGGGAAAGAAATTGGTAGCACTAACAAACAAACACACACACTTTTAAACATTACAATGTGGGGGGCTTCACCCCTCACACCCCCCAATGTGGAGGACTGTGCCCCCCCACACCCCCTAACTTAATAGACCAACTCAGAGATCGCACTACAGTGGGGAAAGGGGCAAACACACGGGAAAGGCCAAGCGATTTCTTTCCCAGGGAAAGAAATCGCTGTTCTGAGCATTTGCGCTTTAGTGCATTCTCTGTTTATGTGTCGATGAAGAGGCATTCGATTAAACGCCTCTTCGCTATTCTGATATAGACCCGCTAGGTTGTACTGTTTTCAAAAGTGGTGTCGCACATCCAAAGGTTTAAATCTGCCACTGATATATATATATATATATATATATATATATATATATATATATAAACTGACAAAGTTTGCAGATGACTGCAAACTGGGCGCCATAGTTGAAAACACATCTGACACAGATATCCTTCAGAAGGGCCTCACAGAAATGGATAACTGGTGCCAGAGCCATGGCCTAAAGTTAAATGCCAAGAAATGCATAGTCATAAAAAACAAGGTTACTAGCTACCATATAGGTGGCAATCCACTGAGCACAGAAGAAGTCATCAGGGATCTGGGGACCCAGGTTGACAGTAGCCTTTCGTTTGACACTCATGTTGCTAAAGTAGTTAGGAAAACCTTCTACATTGCCCACCTGATCATGAAGGGATTCACATCTAGATCATGTACTCATCACTCATTAGACCTATGATTGAGTACAATGCCCCATTCGAATGTATCTGACCAGACACCTGCAGCAGCTGGAAAGGCCCCAAACATATAAGGCCATGTCAAACCCTGATTTGATGAATATGCTTCACCTCAAAAAATCTAGATCCCTCAGAACCACAAGGGTGGGAGACTTAAACCTTGACACGGTTATTAATAGAACATGCTGGAGGGACAGATTCATCACCCAGAGACTCCCTATGCTGTGGAACAAAATCCCGGTACATGTGAGGCAGAGCACCTCGCTGGCCTTGTTCAAGAGGAATCTTGACCAATGGATGGGAGATATACCCCAGGGATTACTTCAGTGTCACTGCTTGACAGAGGCACAGCAAAATAATAGGCATAGTTTTATTCAAACTAAAGGGGCGAAAGCCAAATAACCTTATAAATGCCCTTGGGCAGATAGCCTAGTATGAACCTATGAACCTATGAACCTATATATATATATATATATATATATATATATATATATACATATTTCTATACATACATATATATATATATATATATATATATATATATATATATATATATATATATATATCTGTACCCTGGAGTAGGGGACACTCTAGGATTTCACATTCTCAGAGTTAGTATGTATTCTCCTATTTGCACTTAAACTGTTGCTGTGCCAAGATCGCAGTTATGGTCCTCTGTCTTTCAGTGGACATGCCTTCCTAGTGCCAAAGGCAAGTGTGTTACCTTCTGAGTCATTGGTTAAGCCAATGAACTGAGACCTTACATCTGCATTTCATGTTTTGTGTGTTCCCATGTATCCCCCCCCCCACACACACACATACATACACACTCATTTAGACAGTCCTGCATTCACACACACATATGCATATTCCTGTATCAATATTTTCTGACCTAAACTGTATGCTGAGTGAGTTACAATAAATAATGCATAATTAAAACTTCTTTGTAATGAAAAAAAACAACATAAAACAAATCATATGTTGGGTTGCTCTAATGGTTTCCTTGAAATTGTGATACAGAGTAAATGGGTTGTTGGTAAAGGCTCAGCTACTTCTGGGCTTTCTGCTATAAGGCTGCTTTGCACAGAGTCAGATACTGCAGTATTGCATTTTTCTGATGTAGGTTGGGATTCAATAAACCGGATTGTATTTACGTACACGATATTGCTCATTGCACGGCATCACCCAGCATTGACCCATGAATATTAATGATGTGTGTCATGCATAAGCAAGGTTTTGCAGCTTGCACCAGTGGTGCTGGCTGTGAAACTGTACACTGAATGTGGATTGTTCCACACAACCTTTTAATGCAAAAAATGTGGTTAAACACTAAACTAATGGAGGGACAATGGGCCAGCATGCATTTTCTGAAGGATATGAAATATGAAACAGAAATGTATGTCTTTATATATTCACTTCAGTCTTCAGTGATGCAAATATCTGCACATTCTGCATAACTCTGGACAGTCTCCCTTTTGTGTTTAATTTCTTTTTTTTTTTGGGGGGCCAGTGTTTGCGTGATGCACCGCTTGGCATAAACATGTTTAGCTGTGCTCACCTGGTTTGTGTGAAGCACAGCAGCCACAACCTGGTGGGATGGACTACCCAGGTGGTAGACAAGACACAGATGACTGCAAACTGGGCGCCATAATCGACTCTCCAGCCGACACAAGCATCCTCCAAAAGGGCCTCATAGAATCAGACAACTGGTGCCAGAGCCATGGCCTCAAGCTAAATGCCAAAAAGTATATAGTCATCCCCTTTGGCAAAAACAAAGTGCCCACAGATTACCACATAGGTGGTAATCCATTAAGTACAGAAGAAGTAATTAGGGACCTGGGGACCCAAGTTGATAGCAATCTCTCATTTGACAACCACAAGGCCAAAGTGGTTAGAAAAACATTTTATATAGCCCACCTAATCATGAAGGGATTCACATCTAGATCAGGGGAGGTCATCATGCCTCTTTACTCATCCCTCATCAGGCCCATAATTGAGTACAATGCCCCTTTTGGGATGCACCTTACCAGACACCTGCAGCAACTGGAAAGACCTCAAAAGTACCTCACCAAGAGGATCAAAGGGCTCAAACAGATGCCATATGCTGCTCGGTTAAAGAAACTCCAGCTCTACTCAGTGGCATACCACCTGTTCAGAGGCGATCTGTGCCTGATGTATAAAGCCATGTCCAACCCGGAATTAATGGACATGCTGCAACTCAGAAAATCCAAATCCCATCGAGCTACGTGCTCAAGAGACTTGAACCTCAGCACTGAAATAAATAGGACATGCTGGAGGGACAGATTCATAACCCAGAGGCTCCCTTCACTCTGGAATAAAATCCCAGTCCAGGTTAGGCAGAGTCCCTCATTGACTCTCTTCAAGAGGAATCTTGATGAGTGGATGGGAGATCATAGGTTTACCCCGGGTATCACTTCTGTGTCACGGTTAGACAGAGGCACAGTATACTAACCTCGAAAAAGGGCATAGCAAAATACATTTAAAATGGGTGGTGAAAGCCAAACACATTCTGGCTAGGCTTATAAATGCCCTAGGGCAGATAGCCTAGTATGAACCTATGAACCTATGAACCTAAGAATCTTACATTAACTACTAAGATAGCAGATATCATCTCACTAATCCCAAGGCAGCAGGTGTTAAGTGTAAATGTAGAGTGCAGATAGTCCAAGATTCTAGTAGAGGGTGTGCAAATTTTGTTTTACTGTTGTGAGATTGCAGATTATAGCAATGAAGTGCAACCTACACAACTGTTTTCTCAACCTTCTTGTAGTAATAGCTGCAAGTGTAGGAGAACCATATAAATGGTACATTTGACTAGCACATTTGCACAAGTACCTGTATACCTAATAATCTAGAAATGGCATTTTTTGCCACTGTTGCGCATAGCTTACCATCATGCAGACACAGTGCCTGGCAGTTCACACTGTCATCTACAGTGTTTGTGCGATGCTAAGTGATGCTCAGTGTTTTCAAATGTTGCAAAACCAAGATGTGCACATTCTCAGTAAGCGTGAAACATGAAATAGGTGGGAAAACATCAACATATAAAATGCAGTTGTCAGGAAATGCTCATTATACCTTGAGCTTGAACTATGGCAGGCATATCAGGAGTTGCTGGAGAGGGTGTTCACTTTTGGGCACAGAGGTGGGGTATCCAAGAGTTCAAAATTTTTTTGGAGCCCTAGTTAAGGAGCATGGGCCGCAGTTGCTGCAGCAGGGCTATTGTGGCTCAGAATATAAATCTGAAGCCTGGAATAGTGTTGCCAGGGCTATAACCAGTGCTACAGGTATTCCCTGCACTGGTGAGCAATGCAAGCATCACTTCAATGACCTCCAGAGGAGGAAGCGGGATACCCTTGATCTTTGAACAGGGGAATTTCATACAGGGGACACCCCACAGATGTGTAAGTATCAATTTCAGTGAATAAGTGTAAGAGTAAAAGCTGAATATAGTCCAGAATGGTATTCATAATGGCGTTTTGTTCTATTCTGTTTTTTTCCACAGCTGCTGCAGCGTGAGCTTTGAATGTTAGGTCCCATGCTATACGTTTTGTAAGGACGCGAGAAGCATGTGGTATGTATGCATCAGAAAAGTACTGTCTAGTATTTAATAATAATAATAATAATTTGTATAGTAATTTTGTAGCATTAAAAGTTAAGATCTGCTTAGTTGGTATTTAATACAGCTAAATCAAATTGAGCATGCATGTCCCAACTGTAAAAGATGGTTTTGCGAAACCACAAACTCTGGGTCCCAAATGCACTTTCAGATGTGGAAATTCTTCGGCTTGTGGACATATTAATAGTAGTAATTTTTTTGACCATCCTAAAAGTAGAAAAAATTATACATTCAATGTAAAAAACACATGTAGTGCTTCAAATGTTGTTTGTTTGGCAACCTGTACTTTGTGTCCTGCATTTTATGTGGGCAAAACAAATCAACCCTTTAAAAATCACATTTTAAGACATCTAAGGGATATTCGTACAAAGGATTTGCATAATGCTCTAGCCATTCATGTGAGCTCTTCTCCTAAACATTCTTTGATGTTTAAGGTTATAGAGCAGATTTTTGTAGGGATGAGACAAGGTGATGTTGGGAATCGCACAGACATGAGTGAGACCAGATGGATTGTTAATCTACAGGCAGACCAGATTCCAGGTCTGAACACAGTGATTCCATTGAATCCAATATTGAAGGCTAGAAGACCTACTACTGGCTAGCTTGAGAGTATGCCTGCATACAGGCTTGGTGATTGGATTAAGTATTATGAATGAATGAAAGCATTTATGGAAATCCAGAAATTGATTTTAGTTGAAAAAGGCGCCCATAGTCCCAAGAATTTTTTGAAAGCGCTTATTGTCTGGAAATTTAAGGGACTTTATTCAAACAAGTTACATTCTATTTTACTTTTAAATAAATTTGTTTTAATCACTCTGCCTAGTGTGAAAATGGACGCATTAGCCATGGAAGTGCAGCTCACTTTGTTTTTTTCTTTATTCTATACTTTATGGACTCCCCAAAATACATAAATCCCTGGAGAAACCTCCAATGAGACCAATAGTTTCAGGGAGGGGATGGATGACGGAACCGATATCGGTATACCTACAGGACATCTTGAAGGGTTACTTGAGATTTATACCAAGTTACATCAAGGATACAGGTGATTTTCTAACTCAGCTACATAGTTGGTATGACAGCCGTGCCCATGACCCATCTCTTTTGATAACACTTGATATAAAGTCCCTTTATACTGTGATTCCTAATACTTATGGAATTGATTGTGTAAGGGAAATATTACAAGAATATGAAGATCTCCCTAATAGACATATTGAAACCATTTGTGAGCTATTGGATTTGGTGTTGGAGAACACTATTTTTGCATTTAATAAACAAGTGCACCATCAGATATCTGGAACAGCTATGGGCATGGCTGTAGCCAATACATATGCAAATTTGACCCTTGGAGTATGGGAAAGGATAAATGTGCATGGGGGTGATAATCCATATGCGTCCAACATTTTGTTTTATAAACGATTTGTGGACAATATTTTTGTGGTTTGGCATGGTACTGTTGTGGAATTACAGCACTTCTATGAGTATTTAAATAGCACTGTTGAATTCCTTAAATCTGAAATAACATTTTCTGAGAGTTCCTTGAACTTTCTGGATGTTCAACTACGAATGACTGGGTCTGGTTTGGAGACATGTATATATATAAAAAAGATGTGCAAGTAAATAAATATTTGCATAAAAAAGTATGTATGCAAAAAGGACTTTTAAAAGTGTCCTTAAAAGTCAATATCTTTGAGCCAGTACTTTGAATACCCAATCAGAGGTCTGTGAGACTCAGATGCAGGAAATGGCTAGTAATTTTCTTGAAAGAGGTTGTAATATGAATGAAATAGAAACAGCTAGGAGGGATGCTCTATGGTTAAGGGACTCCAAAGCCAAACCTTATTTTTCTAAACCGATAACTACTGTCTCTACTGATATGGGCATGGCCCAATCACAACCTTTGAGGTACCTTATGACCTATAGTAGGGCTAGTAAGGTAATAGAGAATGTTATTAGGAATAACTGGGACATCCTAAAGGCCATACTGGGCCATGAAAATTGGCTTTTGGATAGACCTATGTTTACCTATTGTAACTGTAGTAATTTGAAAAAACTGTTGTGCTATAAAGACTTCTCTCTAAATAATAATACTGTCTCTACTTTTAAAAAAAGGGTACTTTCCCTTGTCATAATTGTTCCTGCTGCTCTAGTATAACTCAGTCAGCTGAATCTGTACATCCTGTGAATGGCAGGAAATTTATTTTTCATTATACTGCAACATGTAATATATCAGCCATTATTTATCTTGTTACATGTAATAAATGTTTGGGGTTCTATGTTGGAAAATTGGTTAGAAGGCTAAAAGACAAGATAATAAAACACAGGTCTGAGATTCATAGGAAAATGCATACTAATTATTTAGCCAAACATATTAGTGAAACTGATGATACCCACCAGTCTACCTTCAGAGTTATGCATGTTATATAGCCGAATGCTAGACATGGTGATTTAATAAATTGTGTAAATATGAAAGAATATGAAAGAATATGAATGGATTGTTCGACTGGAAGCAGATAAATATCCAGGTTTAAATAAGCAGGTTACACTTAAACCAGTTTTTAAATTAAAACAACAAAAAGTGAAAAAAAAATGATTCTGTACTATTTATGTATATGCTGCTGTTACTGTGATTTTAAAAGCTTAGTAGCTGTTTTGAATGCTGTCGCTGATAGGTTGCTGTGTCATGTGATGTAACTGAATTGTATTTAAAAATACTGTTTTATAGTAATTTTATGTAAGACACTGATGAAGGATAGTTTATATCTGAAAGCTTTGTTGTTTTATTAAAGCTTTTTGATGGTGTGGAGTACTACTTTTTTCTTGCTTGCAGCTGTTACTTAGTATTCCTTCACTTTATCACTTGCTCACCTTTTTCTAGTGACCTTGTAGTAGAACCCAGGACTTGCTATACTCTAGTTTTAGACATACATATGATGCTACAGGAATAGTAATATGACATGCATCGCAAAAACTGCCATTCATTTCTCTGGTTCCTGTGGTTGCATTGCACAAATAAGGATGAAAATTGAAAAAATACATTTTAAATGAATGTGGACAGATACGATACATTTTAACAAACAATAAAGAGGATGACACAGAACTTGTGAATTGTGCACTGCTTGCGTGCACTTTTACACTTCACAGACCTACATGTACATATCTGTAAGTGTAAACTGACACACCCCTCTGATGTCATCATTCATTGTTGCCATGCATTCAATATGAACACTGTGCCTACATGAAGTGAACATCCCTACATGGTTACAGGTTTTTAGGATTCAACAATTTTAATGAGTTTAGACCTCAGTTGCATTTTCACTGTGTTGACAGCCCCAAATCTATATGGTTTGCAACCATGTAGGTAGGGAAACTAAAGGGGAGCCCAATGTTGTATAGTCAAGGGAGTGTATTACTCAGGTGTTTATATGTGCACACAGGAATTCAGGTCTGGGATTCTATATTTCATGGGGTTTGCACTTTTAGCTGTCTACATTAGTTCCAATTATATTGTTCATATGGGGGTGCAAAGCGACATTTATGTCATGGCATTAATAAGAACTTCTTGCTATTTTTAACATAATTTTCTAGCATCCAACATGTCTGGGAATGTCATAATGTGTGTGAGGTGACATGTTAGGTTCCATTCTGTACAAATGTACGGACAATTAATTGTTGTAGTTTTCATGTAGACTCCTCTATTCGGTAAACTTTCGCATACATGACCAACATGAGCACAGAGTCTACATGGTTACTTTACAGCTTGTTTAATCACTCCACCATGTTCATTTCCTTCATTAGCATACAATTCAGCTAGTTATGCTGTAATTTGCATGCCACGAAAGTTTCCATGTTTGCACGTGAGTACACACTGCTATCCGGAGTTTACTGAATCTAAAACTTTTTGCGGCCATGTGTGTATTTCACCGTAATGCTCACATGGTCAAAATATTCATGTAGGCTTTATCGAGTCCTCCCGTAGTCTTTTTAAAAAGCTGAGTTTATTTTATTTGACTATCAAAAATGCACTGTTATATTTAAAACAGATGCCAGAAAACTGAAGGCAAAACATCACTGTGTAAACTACATCTAACGTTTAGGAGAAATATTTAAGAAAATCGAAATATGCTGTATTATATGCCTTTCCTAACAGCATATAGTAGTATTTTATCTTTTTAGTATTATTCATGCTTTATTATCTTCTTGCATGTAATCAATTACAGTTGTAGAACATAATCTTTGCATGTGACTTCAATGAAAAGTTTAATTATTTGTCATATCAGTTCAGCTTGACTCAACAGCAAGGTAAAACACAAATGAGATATGATAGTATCAGAACTGTCACAAGTTGTCAAATGGTATAGGTGCAACCTTCAAAGTCCTCAAAGAACAAGAATTATTCATGATGTTATTCTAGGAATGTTTCTTTTATAAGAATGGTACATTCATGGAGATTGATCAGATGTCATAATTTGTTGAATTGTGAGCTGACAGTACAAGCACCTGACAGTTTATAACTAGAAATTATATTAGTTATCAGTTGTATTATTTGTCTAACCTATAATGCAATATTATGTAAGTAAATTATTTTATAGCAGTCTACATGGATGCACTGCATATATAGTCAGCTCAGTGGTTGCAACTAGGTAGGAAAAATAGCAAACTCTGAGATGTGGTGATTATGGAACTGCTAGGTTTTTTTCTTACACAAAGCCCTATTTGATGAATGCTTTACATTGAAACATCTGAGCGCAAATTTGCTCATCTGAATGACACCAATGATTCTTACTTGTCACATTAAAATCTTTCCTTTACTTCTTTCCAAATTGTATCTTCTCTGACAATCTTGTATCAGACTGGGAATATTGGTACTGTAGACTGACTCATCCTTGGCCTTTATATACTGTGCTGCATCAGAATTGCCTTAAGGGGCATATTAAAGTCCCCTGAACTGATACAAATAATACGCCATTTTTTCTTTCTTTTTCACTTTTTAGGACACGAATGATCCCCATCACTATCAGTTCACTCCTTGTACCTTTCACCAGAATGCATCCGTTAAAAAATAATAAGCAACTCAGCATGCATTTCCTGCTCACATTTTACAGGCAAGTGAACATCTGAATATGCTCTTTAGATTTTTTTTGGTATCTCCTATCAAATCTCATTTTTAAACAAAAAAAAAAAAAACATATTCATTCAATAGAGTATTTCAAATGTCATAATTACCTTTAACAAAAGTACTTAAATTTATATAATCTGTCTTCCAAGTTCAAGGGAAACATCTCAGACTGGAAAGCATCATGGAATTATTTCAAATTATCATGGAAATCTGTCAACTATTTCAAATTGTCGTGGACCTCCGCAACTTGACCTGCATTTTTATATCTAATTACTGTACTTAAGGAATGTGTTGCCTTCTGTTTTAAATGTACTACAAATTTTTGATTTGATTATTCCCAGTTAACTAGTATACATTTTCTTTATATATTTTGGCCATCTTGTGAAAGTTATTTGTTCTTTTTTTTTTCACTTATCATTTTTTTATTACACACTGAAAATTTTAATAAAAAGAAGTTGATCAAAAATCACGTTTATCAGAAAGGTTGACAATACTAGCACAAAAGGTATTCATACCTTAAGCCTTTTTTATTTTGTATTTTTGGACTAGTTTTGGAAGAAGCAACAACTGTATTCTGTAACTGCAATTCAATCACATCTAATTAATTCATAACCAAGCTATAATTAGTTATGTAAGGTCTAATCAGTGAAAGCTCCCTTGCAATTGCGCTGACAATGGTTAGCGCAAAATGTTGTAATCTTATTTTTAGCATGTTATAATTTAACGGATGTTTTATAAAAACAGTAACTAGATAAATATTTGTCTTGCATATCAAGGGAGTTTAATTGTCATATAAATTGTTTTATTCATCTAACCTACAGCAGACTAGAAGCAGAATACAGGCAATTTAATAATCTCATATTCATTAGGTATGTAATTTCAGCTCATGCCAAGATTTCACTCTTTGACAGCACTTTAGATATATAATTCACTGAAGAGGTTATTTTCAGAAGTAGTAACAATCTCAGGATACCAGCCTTTTAAATAATGCATTGGCTGTATCCTCGTCAACTAAATTAGACACCTACAATGAATACCTGAGGTGAGTATTAACATTTCAAAGCAATTATTCAACATTCATAAAAAGCAAAAATATAGCTAAAAAATACAGGGACTAGAAAAAAACAAAATATAATTATGTTGTTTTGTAGCTAACCAAAACATTAGTGGAAATATACATTTAATTATGTTGAAGAAAATACATGTTTGTATTGGTAGTTACACATTGTGTTGTGCAACATAGTAGGTGAACAACTTACAAATGCATTTAAATAAGGTAGACTATCCCTGCACTAGTGATGCACAAGGCCAAAGCCCTGTCCTGGCCCAGGTGACCCAAGCTGAATTAGTGGTTTAGACAATTGACAGTGCAAGTGGGAAGATGGGCATGCCTATCCTGGGGGTTTGGGGTGGAGTACAGATACACAGGAGCATACAGTATGCAAGACCAAAAACAGAACAAAATTACATTGATTTCAGATGTTTGCAGTGTTGTATTGATAAAGAATAAACTCATTCATTGACATTTGCAGGATTACAATACAATTACAACACAATTTCTTCAGAGCTTTCATAAAAGTACATTTATCATGGAATATATTAATTATTCTGAATGAAACTACAACAATTGAATTCTTCTGTTTTATAACCTGTTTAACACAATGGGCAGGATGACCACCACAAACAAGACCACGTAGACAGATAACCTTAGTTGAAAATAAAACTTTACTGGAGATGTACTGCATTTTAGCTATGTATAGACATATAAACAGTTGCTTTGCCCAAGTTTCTAATGATCTCAAAGAAATGGTAATTAGTGCTTACAGAAAGATAAGTTTATGCCAGTTTGTTTGTTTGTGTCTTTCGGCTTTTCCTGGTTAGGGGTCACCACAGCGAAACTCTGGTCCGCTAATGATTTGCAGTTGATTTTTACGTGCCGGGTTGCCAGCCCTGATGCACAACCTTCAATGAAGGTATGCCCATTCATGCATGTCTCCACGCAGGAGGCACTCTAGCTGAGAATCTAACCGGACAATGGCTTACTGTGAGCTAACAACACTACCACAGCACCACCACTGCGGATTTATGCCAGTACAACAAAGAATAAAAAACATGTCACATGCCTGTGCTTATTTCATAGGCAAGTCAATGCATGCATCTAAAAGTGTGAAAATGAGGTACATGTTGTAAGTCTGACTCCTGAAAAACCTGCAAATCCCATTTACTATAAAACCATGATGCAAATTGCCAAAACATTGACATAGGATGTACCTGTATATTTATTGCAAATCTCCTAGAAAATTCAACTGGAAAACTCTGATAAGTACTTTTGCATGCTAGTATTCTTTTCTGCAACCCCTTGACATTGGACACTTTAACTCTATACACCGTGAACAAACATATATGACCACAGGTCACTCAGTACTTGAAGTAAATGTCATATTCTTTACTGTTCAATATGTGACCTATACATTTGGGGATGTGGGACAGAAAGAATTCCACTTTGTGGGATGCATGGCTTAGAACCCATTATAAGAATTCATTTCTAAGATTTCCTCCATTCGGCTTTTTTTTAGACTGTGGAAGATTGCTACGTTTTGTTAATATATCAACAGTCTCTTAAATGGCATTGCACTTAAGAGGATTTTGACTACATGGGAACTGAAATTCTGACGTATGTATGTTGAAATGGTGTAGACTGTACTAATTTTATCATGCAGAGTGGGTATGGTAGACTGGAACTATCAGCCACTAAATGACACTGAAATGAATGGCGTACCACATAATGTCAGTGGGATGATGATGCTGTAACAGGACACTGCAGCTGATGCCATATGCCCCATTAGGCCATGACATAGATGGCATTTCCATGCAAGGCAGAACTTTGACATTATGAATTGTAAAACAGGTAGGGCTACTGTGTATCACCTGGATGATAAGTCTCATGTGGATCTATCTCTCTTACAAGACACTATGCATGACCCATTGCATTTGATGCTCTGCATACACAGCATTCTGTATTTTAGTCATAGGGCAATTTCATTGGTCTATCAGTCACACTACAGATATATCTAATCAGCAATATAAATATATTAGATGTAGTCCTCACCTACAGAATAGACCATATAGGTAAGTATCTAACATTCCACGATATCACCCAGGAAAATTGTACACAGTACAGGTATTCCCTAGAGTA